>NW_006768831.1:183847-471708 GCF_000204055.1 Melampsora larici-populina 98AG31 | reverse complement strand
AGACAAAGACATGTCATGTGACTCTGCATGATGTGGCTGCAAAGTTCATAGCGTTGAGAGATGAGTGTCAGTTTGACTTGACTGGGTAAGATCATACAAGTATGTTACCTTGAAACCAATCGGTTCGTGATTGTGATTTGGATTCTGGATGTGAATGGTCCAGCTGCCGATTGGAGGTAATTTCGATTCGTTTCCATTGAGTGCTAATGCTTGAAGGTAATCGGGTACTGAAGAAGGGACGATCTGCAAAACCTTGAAGGCGAAAGGACAATTCGTTTTGAGGGATCTTGAATTGGGCCCGGGTTTATGACCTGATCGATGGCACTTGTAACGTATGCTGGTGCCTTCTGATGATCGTGTGGCGATTTTGTATCCATTGGCAGCTGCGTGTGCTTGGAGCTGGGTCTGCATTTCGGCGAGCGAGGCGGTGACAAGGTCGTGGGGGGGTGGTTGAAGGCTAGGACAATTGCTGGATGCTGAGGTGGTAGACGACATGGGGGGGTGAGAATGGTTATCAAGAGGGGTAGATGACTGTCAAGGTTGATTTCTTTTGAATGATTTGTGAAAAAGGATGGATGATTGTAGGTGAGTTGCTTGGTTGAGGGGTGTGTGGTTAGGGTACGGTGTAATGTTGGGACTGGGGTGGTTGATGTTGGTGATTATGTAAGAAAGGGTGGTGGGTGAATATTGATACGGTGGTGTTTGTGTAGATAGATGGGTAATGTCGGAGGGGGGTGGTGTAGGTGTCCTGTAGGGTGGTGAGGTTTGAAAGTAGGGTCACCATACGGGTGGTGTAGTTATGTTGGAAGGGTGAATGTAAATTTGACGGGTGGTTGGATTTAGCTGAGTGGGTAGACAAAGATTCAAGGTGTGGTTGAACTTAGTTAGGGGGTGGTGGGTATTTGTTGAGGTGGTGGGGAAAAGTCGAAGGGTGGTGGACTTTTGCTAACATGGTGGGCTGTATCTTGTGGGGATTCGGGGCTGGTCTTGGTTTCCCTAAGGAAAAAGGTGACTTAGCCAAATTTGGAACCCTTCAAGATGCTTCTTAAGATGTTGATTCATCTTGGCAGTCAGACTCGAATGCCATTGGGTCATACAGACGTCTGTATGACCCTATGGTATAGGGTACATACTTAAGTGTACAGGTGCCTTGACTTTTGTTGTTGCAGTACTTCCCGCAACGCAGCGTCTGCTGCTTGTTGGTGTTGCGTGTTGCGGAGCAACGCATCAAAAAACGGGTGTGCTGCGGCGTGTTGCGTTGCTGGCACAGGGTTGAGAGGGGGGAGGCTAATTGGTTGACCATATGGACCAAGAGACCAAAAAAACAATAATTCATTGGGCAAAATACACAGACAATAGATTGAATTGAGTTACCTTTCAACTACAAGTAAGGAAAATTCAAAGATATGCAGGAGTAATTGGAGGAAGGAAAGAAGCTATGTGGTGCCAAATGCAGTAACAACGCCACCGCGCTTCGCTCAAAATAGCGGGAGCAGAGCGGCCGCCCCGCCTGCACTATACTTTCAGCCTTATAGCGGGCGGGGCGCCCCACTATAGCTATGTTCAAAACCTAGCCTAGATAGTGGTTTGCCTTGCCGCACTGTATAGCGAAATATTGCTGTGCTAAATTGTGACATAGCGCCTCATAGTGCGGCTATGCACCATAGCGTCCTGGCGCCTCAGAGCGCCATAAATGTAGGACTCAGACGTTTCCGATATCGGAAACCGACTGGTACACTCCTCAGCCCACCCCATCCAACATCAACCATTCATTTATCTACCTCGGACAACCACCCGGCTCATATACAATAACGACCTGGCACTTCCACCTCCACGGATGAACATCTGAAGAATGCATCTGCACAATTGCAGGATGCTTGTGCTTCCGGACCACTTGATCTTAGAACCATTCGATCCATGGTTAAAAGGTTGTCAAGGTAAGTTCTTCATTTTGCTTGATCTTTATATCGTTCCTCAATTGATATCTTCTGTTTACTCATTCCTAATCCATTCTCACCTTTTGTTCTAGATTCTCATTCCCTCTATTCAAATCAATACCCATATTTCAATCTTCAATCGAATCATTATCATCCCAATCTTCATTTGAACATGTCTCCATCCGTACCTGATGCTCAAAACTACACTCAAACGACGCTGCAGCTTGTATCCAGCACACTTCCTTTACCTACTAGTACCCAATTGTCAGCTCGAACTCTTCGCACACGTAGCCCTGTCCGCCCTTGACCTGGATTTGTTACACAGTCTCCTGACTCGCGACGAGCTCTTCAATTACCATCTGATGCTGAAGAACCTGACAGTGAAGACCATCAATCAGACCTTGTTGTCTCAGCTTCCTCATCCATTCAAGTTGAACCACACCTGCAGAACAGGGTTCCCAAAGGAACCAATCGCAATATTGGGAAAGGTAAACGAAAAAGTACGGCATCTTGTAATTGTTCGAATTCATCAAACGTGTCTCAAACTCGTTCAGCTCCTGTGAAGAAAAAAAAGAAATCTACAAAATCTACAGTACAAGAGGTATGTTATCGTGTCATCTTTCTCACTTTATCTTTTCACTTTTTACATAATCTCATCGTGTCATCTTTCTCACTCCATCTGTTCACTTTTTACATAATCTCTCTGATGCATTTCGCTCCTTCATCCTCTTTCAAAGGACTATGAGGTCCCCACAGGAGTCGACATCAATCAAGACTCGGACATCGAAATTGTTGAGACTTCAGGTGTCAGGCGGGACTCTGGCCGAGTTGAATTGATATTGCTTTACTACAAGGATCCCTTTCATGTAAAGGGCAAGGTGAGTTTTCTTTACAATCCTTACTCTTTGTCAATATCACAAAAAATGTATACTAACTTCATGACCTGCTTAGACCGGCGATGATCCTCGCAGGTACCAGTGTCGTTTCTGTCTGGGGTACTTTGTCCAAGGCCGGCGTAGCTACTTTAATTTGTATTCGCATCGAGACGGCGCCAAGGATCAGCCAGCCTGTCCCAATCGACACCGCGCCATTGCTCTAGGCATGGACCTACCTCGATCCTGGAAACAACAGCAAGATGAAATAGTTCGAGTAGCATCCTCCAATCCAAAGGCAACTCTCGATTCTTTTTTATCTCAAGCCACTTTCAGTGTGGAACTTTTTAACACGGTTTTAGTCTTATGGCTCCTTTGACATGCTCTTCCATTTTCACGATTCAATGATCCTGCGCTGCGAGCTGCGTTCAAACTTTCCAATCGATCGGCCAACGTACGTGGTCCCACCTGGGCAACCGAAACTGCCAAGGCTATCTACAAGGAGTTGTCAGCCACAGTTATTCAAAACCTGCAGGTATGTAATCTTGTCTCCCATCATTCCATTATTCCTCTTGACACGTTGATGCTCACTGATTTTTTGGGTTACAGTCTAACAATGGTAGGTTTTGTCTTATTTACGACGTTTGGACCACGAAGGGTCGTCGTAAGGCTTTTATAGGAGTCTCAGCGACATACATCGACAATGACTGGCATTTCCAAACCCAGCATCTGACTCTTAAGCTGGTCACTTGGCATCATGCAGGCCGTCTTCTTGCACAGCCAGTAGGTAGATTCTTAATTTCAAATGGATTACACAAAAAGATGAGTCGGTTTCCTTCGTTTCTTCACCTTTTTTTTATCTCCATATCATTTAAAGGTTGTTTTTGCTAACCAATCCATGTTGTCATGTCCACATGTTGGCTCAGACAACAGATTCTGCTAGTTCAAATGCAACTATGGCCAGTGAACTGTCCAACATGTTTTCGAAAGCTGACAATCCAGCCTTTTGGGATCCTGAGGTAAATCAAGTCAAGTGCTATGCACATAAAATCGGCCTCGTGGTTAAAGCTGGTCTCAAGGCTTTAGGCATGAGTGCTGGTCACACCAAGCCTACAACTACACCCGGAATTACTCTAACTGCACCTACCCTCACCTTGAACGAGGGTGATGAAGACATTCATTTCGATTCTTCAGAAGATTCTCAAGACGATCTCGATTCTGACAATCAATCTTTGGGTGACGACACTTCCGACCATGGCTCTGATGATGATCGATTTAACCGTGTCTCTAAGGTGGCGTGTGCAGTTCGCAAAGTAAGTTTCCGTCCGTTTATTTTTGTTACTACTGTCCCAGCATAATGACATATGCTCTTACAGGCCAAAAAGTTTAATGGTCTATGTACCAGAAGTTCGGCAAGACGTCAAGAATTTATTGCAAAGGCTGAACAATTGGACTACAAAGGCAGATCACCTATCTCTGGCTGGGGAGTTCGATGGAACATCGACGCCGATTACCTCCAAAGGTTGAGCGATGCACGAGATGTAAGTACAATCAGCTCTATAATATTTTGTTTTATCTTTGATTTATCTTTGATTTCCCTTTCTAAACTTATAGGTGGTCGATGTGATACTTCTCAGTGATCGAAAAACTCGTTATTTTCAGGGGTTACATATAACCAGCGATGAATGGGATGCAATAGAGATGCTAGTCAAAATCCTCCAGGTAAAGTTCATTTTTTTCTGTCTTTCTGGATTGTTCCTTTCTCTTTATCTGTTGTTTCATTACTGAAAAAGTCTTCATTCATAGGTATTCCTCTATGCTACCAAAGGAATGGAGGGCAACAAACCGACTCTCAGTCCGCTGCTGATCGACGCCAAGAAGAACGTGCTAATTATATAGAAGGTGGTCATCTTTTGCATTCTGGTCAGAATGAGCTGGATTGGTGGAGGGTCAGTCCAATCTTCATCTTCTAAATTGTTTATCTATTTATCTTACCGTTTGATTTTCTGTATACAGGAGCATCAAAAGGACTTTCCCGTCCTTGCCTCTTTGGCTCGCGATTACCTTGGTATCTCTGGCACATCTGCCCCATGCGAGAGGACTTTTTCCTCTGCAGCAGATATTGCGGTACCTGGTCGAGCATCTTTGACCGGCAAAATGGTACAGAAGTTAGTTGGTGTACGTGAATGGTTAAAATCAAACATCACATTGTCAGGTAAATTTGCAGAGGCTGTAGCGTTTGTCCGAGCTTATGCAACTTCTAACACCAAGAGTAGAAAGTAGTTTATGTTTTGAATTCCTCTCTATAGGCTCCCTTTCAAATATTCTTTTTATACTCTCCTTTTCAAAACCTTGTTTCCCAAATATTATATTATTCGCCTAACTAATAAAAATCAAAAAATGTCTTTCTGTTTGTTTCTCCTTTTCTACTTCCAATCATATCTCAATGCTCAATGCTGTGCGCAAAAAAAATAGTGTCTCTTTTTCTTTCTTGTGTGCGTTTACATCCCCACTCTGCTATTGATGATCAAGTAATCAAAGTTGTGTTAAAACATATGTTGACCGCCCGCGCTTTCATGCGCTAACCAAGCCCAAAATTCCCCCGAGCGAAGCGGAGCGATGTAAAACCGTGCTTCGCTATGAAAAGTCATAGCGGCTTCATGTTTATAGCGTAGCGATTTGGTCTGGGATCATAGCGACATATCGCTCCGCTTGTAAAAATGGAATTTTTAGCGGAGCGGAGCGAAGCGCGGTGGCCTTGGCAGTAATAAACAACATTTGCTTTTCAAAAAGCAAGAAAACTGCTTGCTTCAAAAGGTGTGAGTCAACAAAAAACAAAGTGAATTTGGACAATAGAAGATGTGGAAACAACCAGTACATATAAGAGAAACAAACTGAACAACAAAATCCAAATACTCGGACCAAGCAACAGATAACCAAACTCCAGTGATGCAAGTAGCTTGCAATATTTTGTTATTTAGATGAGTACAGCTGCACAGCTTTAAGAACACCACAATCCAAACCTCAGCTCAGCAGTGCAGCACCTTGAAGGATTACTTCAGCCTTGCAGCATGCTGCAAAGGGGCTCACAACAGCAAAGACTTGAAAAAACTGAAAAAAATGCATTTCACAATTGAATGAGGTTGTCACATTGAGGACTATTTGAAATTATCTTCAGTGGAACAAAATTCAAAAGTCTTGTTTTCTAAACTTTTGTGAGACTGATGGATTTGGGCTGTCAATATAAGTTCCACTTGCTTTGTGGGATTTATATAAGTTGTGGTTGGAAGAGCCTAATGCCTGTTTTTAGTGGTCTAAGAGCAGCCACAGATGTGTGGCATAAACTGTGTTGTACAAACATTTAGGGCAAAATCATCCACAGCCAATCCCCTCAATGTCCACTTTCTTAAAGGATTTCCTTCTGTACAAGCCAAGATAGAAGAAATTTGTTCCATTTTGTCCCTAAATTCATCTGTACTGTGCTTCCCCCATGATATCGATTGATACAATTGAACCTGTCACCAAACAAACACTTCAATGATCAAAAAAAAGCCATGGAATTGATGTCAGAATATGCTTACAAGCCATACTGTATCCAAGTATGGCTGTGGACTGCGCAATTTCTATACCACAAACACTTCCCTAACTCTCTGTGCAAACAATCCATCTGGCACAGATTTACGGAACGGCTGGGGATGCTCTAACTTCCCAATTGTGGAACTTGACAGCCTGGTTTTTAATAATGGCTGGTGCAGCCAAATTCAGCTTGGACACACTTGGGAGTCCTTAAAAAAACCAAGCTTTGGGGAATTTCAAACTGGGCAACAAATAGTGTGATCCATACAAAAATATCAAAGAGTTGAATTTTATGATCAAGATGATGATAGGAATAAGAGATCTTAACTATGTGTATATGCAAAACCTTTGAGTTGCTATGTCTTGTTTCCTTTTTTGAGGGGTGAAGGGTGTTCAGCAAACCTCATGTGAAGACATTGCAAACAACACTTGCAATTCACAGACACACCTGGTGCCACAAAGCCTAGAGGTACCCTGGAGGGGCGCGTGGCAAGGGCCAGGGCTCAGGCCATGCATGGCCTTCACAGGGCATTGGGCTCAGCTAATCCCCCCTTGAAGAGATTGCCTTGAGCAGGAAGCTGCAAATAAAAATGAGTTGGGATCTGATCAGATGTTCTTTGAATGGCAGGCCACACCCTGGGCCACAAAAAAGGTGCCCGGTGTTTGCAGTTGAAGAAAGTTGTGGATCTGGTCACCTCAACATTCTTCAATTCATTTTTGAACCGTTAGGTATGATCAACATCTTGGTATGGATCATCACTGTACCACATGCCACAGTCAACTGCCTTTCTCCCCTGTGACTCCGGTTGATGATGGGACAGGATGTTAGGCAGGGGGTTTGAATGCCTGCCCATCTCTGTAGTGAAACCACAAGAATTTTCGAGTCTAAATGACTTGTACCTCATCCACTGAATTCCTCAATTGGGTGTGCAAAGCCCATAGGTGTGATAGAGCAGAGGGTCACCACTTCCGTTGGGTGGACTAAAAGCCTAAAGTTGATTTAAAACAATGCCAAATATCAAGTTATTCACACACTCATTTACCAGAGTTATCCACAATCCCAAAAGATGGACACTTACAATAATAAATTATCTCAAGTAAATCTAGAATGAGATAATTTATATACTCAGTGATGAGACAAAAATCTCAAAAAGCAGATATCCATCATCTGACGTCTGAAAAGCCAACAATCTCCCTTGCTCCAACTAAATGGCCAAATATCTGAAGTAAACTAGTCTCTTTCTTATTTACAAACTTGTTTGTTGATGCAATAAAAGCTATAAAAACCCTATTGATTCCCGTAGTGTCATAATAACTATAAACCTGTTTAAGTGCATACTACATGGGAATCCGCTTGCAAGAGTCCCAGTAGGTCCCGGTACTTTTCCAGATGACTTCTGATCTGATCGACATCCACAACTTGATTTGAAGAAAGATAAAAGTTTAAATATTAACAAGCACACAACTGAACGTAGTAAGTTAAACCAAGCACTCTAGGATTTCTCGTAAATAGAATTCAAACTGACTCAAATTGGATTTGGAGTCTCTAAACTTTAGCTTACAACGATGCAATTCATGAAAAGAGATTGGGAGAAACTCTCGAATAAAGCTTCCACAAATCAATCTGAACTTATCTCTAATCTCGATCAACTCATCTCTCACCTCGAGCTTCTTCGTGAAAACAACGGCAACCTAGGTTAGTTGAATGGAATCGGTATACATTATCTTATCATACTGATGTCCTTTTACTTCCTGCTCTCAATTTGATCAAAGAACATACTCAGACCGAACTTGAATCAATTCTCAGTCAATCCAAATTGATTTCTAAATCTGCACTTCAATCTCATAAAGAATATCATTCATTATGTTCTAAATGGCAAAAAATGATCGATAAAAGATTCTCGCAGACCGTTTTACCACTTCTCGGCACTCAAGCTACATTGAATTCTGATCCAAGTCTTTCAGCAAATGATGATCCGAAACTCAAAAGACCATTCGAATCTTATTCTGCTAGATCTGCACTTGATAGGGTAATTGCAAACCATTTGATTCGTCAAGGAAGGTTTGAAACCGCTAAGATCCTTTTGAAAGAGTGCGGTCATTCGATTCCCAAGGAACATATCGCCTCTTGTGAATCACTTTATCAAATTCTGGATTGCATTCGATCTGGTGATCTAGCACCTGCAATCCAATGGGCCGAGGAACATCGAGAATGGCTGGAAGAAAGAGGAAGTCCATTAGCATTCGATCTCAGACGATCAGAGTTCGTACATCTTTTAACTGATGATGACCTGAAAGTTAAAGAGGAAGCAAACGGATTCAATTCGATAAATGGTGGGGAAATAGATTCAAAGATGGAAGTAGAAGATGAACCTGATCGACCCAATAAATCTAAGAATGCGAAACCATCTCCAGCTCAACAACGAGCACTCGCTTACGCTAGTGAACATTTTAGACGATTCATCTCTACAAGATGGGATGAAGCTGTTAAATTAACTTCTTCAGTCCTTTATGCTCCTTTATCTAACTTGAGAAAATCACCTTATTCAGAATTTTATCAATCAGCTCAAACCGGTAGTTTAGTACCTTGGGTTCATGCTCATCATCTTATACCGCTCTTTACGCAAGAATTTTATGCAGCCTTAAGATGGAGTAAAGAGTTACCATTAGTAGTAGCAACCGATCTTGGATCAGGTGGAGCTTTAGCTAAAATTGCAAAAGTTAGATCAGTAATGAAAGAGAAAAGAACAGAATGGAGTCAAGCTGATGAATTACCAGTAAGTTACTTTTATTCTATCCTTTCAGTTTTTCTGGTCACTGAAGTCATCCGATCTGAAAATGCTTTTTTTCGAACGTGGGTGCAAAAAATAGGTTGAGATTCCATTACCAGCTGAATATAGATTTCATTCAGTTTTTGCTTGTCCAGTTTCAAAAGAACAATCAACTGAAATCAATCCTCCAATGATGATGCCATGTGGACATGTGATTGCACAGGAATCCATGAAGAAATTAGCCAAAGGCGGAGGGTAAGTAATCTTGACTCTTGTGATGTATAGATTTCAATATTCTAACGTATTTTTTTTGTCATTGTAGAACGGTCAAGTGTCCATATTGTCCTAGTAGCGCTTCAATGACAACTGCCATGGAAGTTTATTTTTGATTTTCTCTTTGTTTCCCATCATTTAAATTGATTTTAACTTTTATCATTCATACTCATCTTTCATTATTTTTATAATGTAAAACAAAATCCTTCACACGCATAGGATTCCTATTATCGTCTTTCGTTCTTACTTATCAATTGTACATGTTCATTTCCTGTTGGCTTTTATGTGTCTGTTGTGCTCAAAAGTTGTCCCTTTACATTGCAGCTTGTACAACTTGGAATCTAAATGGTATCCTCTTACAATCAATCCACTGGTGAAGTTTAGCTCATACATACATTCATATTGCAACAACTTAATTGTAATGATAGACCCTGTTACATGCGCTGTAGATATTGGCCTTTGGTGACATCCGCTGCGTCGGTTGGAGACGCGGGGGCAGCTACCTTTTCAGAAGCGAGAAACCATCGAAGTCGGTTTCCATTTTCAGGCTGAGTCTGTTGTTGATAGTTGTTGGGAGTTCGGTGACCGAGAGGCCAAGCGTGATGTCATGGAATCCGCATACAATCAGTGATAGATTTCTTGGTCCTTTTATTCCCGGCTCTTCGATGAGATTTGCAGAGTATCTTTGACTGACCAATAAATGATAAACGTTGTTCTACGCCCTGCGACCGATCCTCTATAGCGATCGATAATCCATTAACATCAACATATAACGTGAACATATCTGGAAAGATCAACCACGACATGAATTCATCAAAGTTATCTCTGGCAATCAATTGCTTGCTATGGCTGTCAATAACCCCTAGATCGTTGTGCGATGCCGGAATGCTTCAATCACGACAAGGTCAGTCTTCTGAAATACTTTCATTTTGGAGAGTATCAAAAGACGTGAATCTTATCCCATGTTGGATCAAATAGACCATCTCAATTCCGGACTCGGTGCCAAACAACAACTTTCTGACTCGAAAGAAATCGACGTACCATTCCGCGTTTTAGAAAAGCGATTAGAATCAACTGGAAATCAAACTGATCCTAAGAACACCGGTTCTAGTGATACAAAAGATCCACAAAACTCTCTGGATTTGAGTCCACTCGCCCTTCAAGAAGCAAGCAAGCACGATGGAAAGGAAAAGCCAGAACAGATCCCTTCATTGACTAGCCCGAACAACTTTGTGTGCCTTCACTCATGCCTCCAAGAAATCTTGAGGTTTTGAGACGCTGATCTTTTTGATTTTATGGTTGCTTTTATACTAGATCAACTTTTGCATTTCGGGTGCCGGGACGTTGGGTAATGCCGTAATTCAGAATGGAGCACAAACGAAGAAAGTAAATGCATGCAATGGAATACCCATGGGGATGGTCAGTGACAGTCTGTCTCCTTCCCGTAAATCGAGAATTATCATACGGGGTTGACTTGAGCGTCTACCTCTGTATGACTTTGGTTAAAAGCTGATCTGTTGAATTCTATCACATAGATTCCAGCTCCAGATAAAACACCAAGTCTTAGGTTCTTCAGTCCAAAAAACCTGGACACGGTTCCAGCTAAAAAAACTTTCACCGTATCTATAAGCGTCAAGAATCTAGACGCCGGTCATTTCACAGCTCCTCTAGAAACGTTTGTCATTCTCGGACCATTCTGCCTTCAAATTCAGTTTTCGGAAAGATTCAAATAAAAGAGGAAGAGATAATATTAATGAGATACAATCCGTTTCCCATCTTCCAGTTACTTTGCCGCCCCTATAACTCTTAATGAAGCAGCAGTCGTGATCGGACATACACACATTGTAGCTCAGCGTGTAGAGAGCCTGACTTCAACCGCCCTCCTGGACCCTCGCGAATTTAAATTTTTCAAAGGTTGGTGTACAACTTCATATCAATTGAGAGTGAAGATTTGATTAATTTATCGCCAAAACTTTCAAAACCTTAGGAATAGACAGTCCAGTCGATAAAGAAGGAAAATTGCATGCTGAAGTGAAGGTAAGTTATCTTGCGCATCCAGATGATGTCATCACAAGAAAATCTGTCTCATGATTTGATCTTTCTGATAGGATGGATTGGAAAAGGGTGTCTATAGGTAAGTAGATATCACAGGAGTACGAAGGACCTTTCTCAACAAAGTCAATCTTTCGCTTGATATTGACCACATCATGCAAACAGATTCTCTACCATGACCGCGGGTGCAAATCATCAGCCAATTGCAGTGGCCATAGCCCAGCACGATAGCATGGACGATGGTAAGCCTTGATTCTTTTTTAGAATTCCAGGGTACAGGAGTCAGGACTGATATCATGCGTCCATTGTAAAACCCATCTGAAGTGATTTACATCACTGTGGAATGATTCAAAACGGAACTCTGAGCCATGGAACAGGAACCTCATTTCTAATAACATACCCCTCAAGGACAAATGCGTCCAAAATCACCCACATAACAGCTGGTCATAAGTGGTCATAGTAGATTTATATACAATGGTCCTCCTCTTCTTTTCTCTTCTCTGTTCATTTCATGGGGTTTTGATCTGATGGATTATCAAACTGTTATACTAGGTATCCATTCCAACTTATCATTTCTTTTTTCTCTTTTTCCTTTTCCGGACCCATTCCTCATTTATAAGTCTTGGTTGTGATCATAGGGGTTTGGTTTCATAGGCTATTGAAATCTGTGCAGTTCTTGTCATGTTCTTTGTTTATAAATAATTCTTGGCTCTCGGCATGTGTCTCAGTGTTATATCCTTATCTTGTTTACTTACTAAATTAGTAGTCCGATGACATGCTCAACTAGGCTCAACCGCATACCATCACACTATATAGCCCTCTGTGAGCTATCTCACACTTGTCTTTGTTAGTATAGTGGTCAGTACTCCCGCTTGTCACGCGGGCAACCGGGGTTCGAGTCCCCGACAGAGAGATTTTTTTACTACTAGCCATGCATAGGCTGTGGACGAGCGTCAACGCAACTGCTTTTAGTATTTGGAGGAAGCAAATTTGAAAGACGGTGACGAGAGGGCTGATGAGTAATTGAAGGGCTACATTTTGAAACCTCTGACGATGAAGTCTTGATGAACCCAATCATCATCGACCGATGATTCCAAAAATGGTACGTACATTAGGGGGTTTCAAGTCAATAAAATTACGGTATTTTACAGTCCAACAAGTTGTCCGATGTTGCAAAATATACAGCTGTTTTCAAAAATAATGTCATGGGGCGATTTTTTATTTTTGGTTTTCCTCGCAAGCCACGTAAATACAGGCCTGTATACCGCGGTGTAGAGGGACCGGGTGTGTCCACTCGGGAGCGTCTACCCTAGATCCGATTTAAGAGGCGGGTTATTGTTTGGTTCCACCGTTCAATAACCCACCAGATCAACTCAGGCCTTGGCCATCATCCCCTCATCAAACAACTCCTTTCCACACGACTCTACCACCGGCAGTGAGGCCGTACCCTTAGCTCCCTTTTCTACGGAACCAAACAACGACAGGATGCCTCAAATCGACTTTTCAACACCTCGTGTCCACATCAGCTTCCAAAAGCCGGACGGCGACCCTCCAGATTGGTCATCAATTCCACCAATCGACTCGAATCAACCACCGGTGGTGGAGCCTTACCTCACTTTGGCTCCACCTACCAACACAATGGTGTGCGTCCAAACCCACTTGTTAACGCCTCGAGTCCACATCACGGTTCACACTCCGCTTGTCAATCCTGGTGCATCTGATGGTCCTCGTTTTCTTCAACCACAACTTGACCGCCACCGGGTTGCGAAACACCATAAAAGGCTGCTCTCTCACTCAAGTGACCCCAACAATTGCCCCAAATTCCCAAAAAAATTGATCTTCCGTCACTTTTTTCCAAACGACACAATGCCACCCAGAAAACTCTCGTTAGACCTTCCTTTTCTCTATGCTTGACAATTTAACTTATCTCTGATTATTGTTCTCTTAACTATTGATACATGATACAGTAAGCCAACCGATGGTCAAATTGACACCATGAGCCGGACCTTGGCAAGCCGCCCAATCCGTACTCGCAGTCTCCAGGCATACCTCGATCAAACTTTGGGGAGAAACATGTGAGTGCTTACCCTTCCTTATGGTCATTGACCGCTTCTTCTGATGGTTGTTTCTTTGTCTTTGTGTAGGCCGTCTTTCAGCACGCACTTCAACTCGGTCATCCAGCCAAAAACCCAAACCCCCGACGATTCCACGAGTACCTTGAATGTCCCTCACCCCTACCTCTCTCCGTCCTATCGCAGTCCTATCTTTGCTCGTAGCCCAACCCCCTATGCCCGTTCTGCCAGCACCCCAAATACTTCGATCACTGGAGTCAACCCTCACATCAGCCCTTTCCTATCTGCCGGTTCTTCAAACTCCAACTCGATCAGCAACTTATCATCTGCAACAACCTCAGACGGTATCGGGAGCTCCCCTATGAAGAGACCGGCCCCCGTTCCCGATTCCCCTGTCTTGAACCTGAACATTGATCACGGTAAGGATTTCCTTGATTCAATGAATTATTCCAGTCAAGCCTTTAGCTGACAATGTTGATCTTTGGACCTCTATTTAAAAGATGACGACGACGATGGTGAGTCATTCATAATTTTCCTCTTTCTGTTACACATAACATCAGCTCATTTTGTCTTCTTTTGTCTTTAGAGCTTCCACCGCAATTTGAAGATGAATACGTCAAAGGTCAGTCTTCAAATCGACTTTGTTCGGCACCATTTCATCATCTGACCTTTGCTTAATTAGGTCGCCCTGTTTCACTTCATGTTCCAGCTCAAATTTCCAATACATCACAGGCTCCGACTCAGACCAGTCCCGCTCACGCCGAGTGGCCCAAAGAAGAACGAAAATATTCGGTGCATTTCAATCTTTGGCAACATGAGTGCCCTGCCGAACCCGAACCGAAGAAGCACAAGCGTACCCCCGGTGGCTCTCGTCCAAGTCAACGTAAATCGACCAAGGCCAAGTACAACAACTATGCTCCAAAGGTACCCACGTATATAACCTTTAAACCGGATGACATGGACTTTGGCTTGTTCAAATCCCAGCTATTCAAATCTTGCAACGAGCACCTACCTGGTGTGGATCAGGTCCTCCACCGGTCCTGGGTTCAAGGTGGCCTTTCGATTATGGGTTATATCAACGGTTCTAAGGGTTACAAAGGTAGAGATAAAGAGCCCATTAAAACGCCCAGCTTTCTCGACCACTCCTTCAAACATTTCCTCGAGGCTTGCAAGGCTGCACCTGCCTCTTCAAAGATGGGCTTTTGAATCGTTCATGAAAACCCCTTGAAGACCGAGACAGCTCCTCGTTCACTTGCCCACCAAGTCCCTACTGCTGAACCCGAACCCGAAACCGAAGGCTCGGATGGTGAGGAAACAGTGGCCTCTGATGGAGTAGGTCTTTTTCTTTTGCTTGCTTTGTGTTTTATCTCTTCATTATCTTTTGGGTTAACTAACCCTTCTTTTGGTCAGTCTGCCATTCTCAGCGCAGGAGAACGCAATCTGCGAACCTTGATGCAACGGTTTGGAAAGGACTTCAAACGTGGGGAAAATGTCACCTCGGTCCCCAACCCGAAAAACTCTGGGGAATGTTTGCTCCTCAACACCTCCCGCATTTGCACCTGGGCAAATGACTGGGTAGGTTTTTTTCTTTAGTCTCTTCGCTTAACTCTACTTTCTATACTTATCTTCATGGCCTTTTTGCATTCAACCTGACTCTTTGGGTTTTAATCCTTTGCAGGCGGATGGAGTCCGTGGTGTCGATGAGGTGAATCCACCAATGAAGCGACCTGGCTTTCGCTGGATTCCCGTCAGCGACTACGAGCGCGAGAAGAACGCCCTCCTAGGTTTGACCCCCGCCAGGGTCTCAACTGGTAGCCCAACTGCCCCTCTTGTTGTTCATCACAGCTACTTCGGTCACCCCGCGCACCCTAACCCAGCTCTGGCCTTTGGGGTACCTGCTATCCATGGTGCGCCGATGCCACCTCAGTCCCTGCGCTTATCTCCTCCACCTCAAGACACTGTCATTGAGTTCGAGCAGCTCCTCGGGTTTGCAGGTATTGGTCTAGACATGGTAACTACTCGCGAATGTTTGGCTAAATAAGGTATCAAGGATTTCCTCCGATTGTTGGACCGTTCAACTTACACTATCAAAACCTTCCACAAGATGGGCATCCCCTTTGCACAAGCAGAGGATCTCTTCAAGGCAATCCCAAAATACAACCATCATCTCAAGTCTCTCTAATGTGTCTTCACTTTGATCGTATCAAATTATGTTTAACTTTGATTGTTCCTCTCTGTTGATTTTACATCGATGTCATCTAAAATAAACAACTCACCAAAAACTTGTTTCACCTGTTATCCTTTGATGTCATCTCCGCGTCGCCATTAGTTCGAAACAAAAAGTTTCTTTGCTTTTCACGTATCATCCCTATTGTTGTCATCTACACGCACGAAGTAGATTAAAGATTTATCCCCAAAAGAGAAATGTCTATTCAAACTGTTTGAGCAACCTTTTAACCTTACTGTCGTGAGCTAGCTAAAACAAGAGTCGAGTTGAGAGCTTTGAGCCGAGAAGAGTCGAGTTGAGAGCTTTCAGCCGAGATTTGACTCGACACTTCTGGAACTTAGTCATATCTGCCCTTTACGGCCACTTGCCATTTGACTTTGACACTGCTTTGAGTCACCACTCAAGGGACAAATCGACCTTGATGACTATGAGTCACTCAAGTCACTAAACAACCTCACTGCGGATTTTGAGATTTGAGGGCACTTTCGTCTCGAATCTCAAAATTGGAACTTGTTAGACTTGAATATTATTCCTAAAACAACTCCCTGTCTTGACCGATTTCACCTCACTTTGGAAAGAACAAAATACCAGGATCAATTGAAAGCAAGAACTACAACCAATATCCGCACACACTGTATAAACGATGCATAAGACTGCCAGAGAAAACGTTCCAAGTGGAGTCCATAATAACATCTATTTTTTCTGCATTGTGGGCTTCGTTTACGCATTGCGTACGACAAAAAAAGGATTTCAGAACACTGAAAGCCTTCTCAATGGGATTGAGATCAGGTGAGTAAGGGGGTAGGTATATCACACGGATGCCTCTTTCTTCGGCAAGCTCGGCGATGCGACCACCCTTGTGAATCCGGGCATTATCCATGACCAACACCGAATTGGCTTGGGGATAAGGGTTCATAACTGGGAACTATCGGAGAGAAGATCATGTCAGCATGATCGGTCACGACAGGCGAAGTCTTGAACACAAGCTTACCAGGCGATGTTTGAGGAAACTTTTGAAATCACGGCGGTAGTAGCTACCCTCTTGGCAATCCACCGCCAAGATACCACCCCTGAAAATGGCTGGTAACAGTGAGTAGCGTTTCCCAGCCCGGCTCCATGGGATCCTCTGGGTACGTTGGCCCTTGGTGGCGCGGCCAAACTGTCGCTTGAGGAAGGTCTCCTGGATTGCGCACTCATCTGTATATAGACCAAATTAGCTGAGACGCCTAAAGCAAAGTAAGGCTTGGAAGTGTATGACTAACCCAAAAACACTAGCATGTTAGGTGTCAAAGCTCCGATAGCGTGTAGATAACGAGCCTGTTTGGTGGCGCTTTGCGCGGGGTGCACCGTTCGAGCCTTTTTGAGGGTAAGGTTGAGTCGTATCTTGAGGTCACGGGTGACAGTTGGTAGAGAGATCCACTCTCCAGTTTCCCAATAGATGGCCAGTCGATACTCGTCTAAGTATAAACCAGGGTTACGATCCAGGAGCTCAAGCATAAAGTCGCGGTCCTCATCCGTCAACCTTAGGTTCCTTCCCAACCTCTTGTAATCATCAGGATTACGAACCACAGAGGCCGTTCGTCAATACAACGCGTGCCATCGAGAGATGGTGCGTGAAGAGACTGGTGATTTCAGGATGGCTTGAACCTGAGCAATTGTCTTCCCTGCCTTAAGGTGCTGAATGGCTAAGACTTTGACGCTGGCCTCGTACTTTCCGCCTCGCACTCTTGGGACTCTGGCCATTCTGTAAGTACGCAAATCAAACAACGCAACGTCAATGAAGTGATGTGGAGTTGTGAAACGGGTAGTGGGGCATATCTGACCTTGCCAGTTATCGGGCCACGCTGAACTCGCTGAGCTTATGTCGTAGGATCTGATGGGATGGGGTGGATTTGACGCGGTATCGGATGGGATGGGAGGTGGTGATAATCGGACTGGATGTGTTAGGAGGTAGTGGATGTTGGAGGGCAGAGAATTTTCGATGTGGCGATCGGATTTGGGTAGTGGATGGGACCGACCATATCCGATACATCAGCCCGGTGTTTGTCCTGAACCCCCTGTGGTCCTGAGTAGAGCCTGTATTGGCTGTATTTGGCGTGGCTTGCGAGGAAAACCAAAAATAAAAAATCGCACCATGACATTATTTTTGAAAACAGCTGTACCGTCAATTTAAAAAAATCGGGACACCTTTTTAGGTGTCCCGAATGGTGTTGACCGTATATTTGCAGAAAAAAAACCCACTGTAAAATTTAAAAAACTTGTCCGTTTTTTAAAAAGTTTCACAAAAAATTTCTGACTTGAAACCCCCTATTGTATACACATCTTTAGGCCATTTTTACTTTCACTTTTGGACTAGACTGTCACAAGAGAAAATTGGAAAGATTCCAAAAAACAAGCTCATAGCAACAAAGGCCTGAAAGGCTTAAATGGATACAGGCCTCGTCTTTTACTTTGGGTTAATCTACATTAAAGTCAATATTGCAGTAAGGTACAGGTGATCAGGTTTGTGGGTTTGAACTCTTTTGCATTCAGTGGTAGATAGCTGTAGGAGTTATTGTCTGACTACTTTGCAACTTTGGGCTCTTGTGTCTTTGAAATTTGAGTATGATCAAGTGAATAAAGTACTGATCAAGAGGATCAAGAAGTCAATGATCTCTTTTAGAAAACTTACTATTGAATCAAAAATGAACGAGTTCTTTACACTAATTCACAATGTTAATTAATTTTTATGCGATCTATAAAGCTAGATAAATATACCCTACAGGATTAATTATTTGTACAGATCAAGAATGAAAAAAATAATTACAAGTCATTAATGAAAAGTTTTTCACAAAAGTATAGAAAACAAGGGAAAGGAATGCTCATCGAAGTTAAAAAAACTTGAAACCGAAGGAAACAATCTGACAACTGAAAAACAATTATTGATTTTCAAGATTCCAAAAAGCTTGCAATGACTGATGGTTTTGATTAAGATCATCATTGATAAACGAATTAAATCCAAAATTGATACCATTTTGATCGAGACGTTCATTATTGGGACTTTGTCTTGTAGTATGATCTGAAGAAGATCCAAGATGAAATGGATTCGACCAATTCGATAACCTAGGATCTTGCCAATCTAAACTATTACTTAGACAACTTGATGTATGAGATCCATCAAACGATTGAGATTGATTACTATGATAATTTGGATTTGAGTATTGTTGAGAATTAGGTGAAATATGATTAGGTGTCCATTGAAGTTGAGATGGTAAGCTAAATCGATTCACATTATGATCAGGTGGAATCGATGGGAGTGGGTAAGACATATTCCTATTCCAATTCCTAGAATCATGATAATCTATTGGTGTAGAACTTGGATCATTCGGTTGCCAAGGTGGTGCCCAGCTAGTAGGAGAAACAAGTTGTGGATCAGTGTGTTGGTGATGATGCTCAAAGATTCCTTGATTTGATGATAATGTCAAGTCTTGGAATTGATTTGGTATAGTCATCGACCTTCTCGTAGGAAATGCTTCGGTTGATGCTGAAGGAAGAGGAGTATTAGGATTTTGATTAGCGATGAGTTGACTTAAGACTGGAAAGGCTTTATAAAGATTTGCATCTAAAATTAGTGTTTGAAATCTTTGTTCTTCATCTGATTTGTTTCTTATTTGATCTTCATCTTTTTGATCACCAGTAGAGGTTGAGATCGAATTCTTTGGGGTTGGTGGGACATTGAAAGAATCTCTTGAATGCTCGAAAGCGAAATGATGGAGATCATGGGTTTCGGATTTTCCTTTTGTAAGTTGTTTATTTTGATCTTTATGTTCTTCTTCAATGGTGGATCGGGTAGGGTTTTTTGAACTCTTTTCTCCATTTTTTCTATGGCGCTTTGGGTTATACTTGTAATCTTCAATCGGAAACGAATATAAAAAGAAAGTATAGATTTGGTCAGTAAGATTTATCAAGCACCTTGTTCATTTCAAGGATCGCATTGAGATATAAAAAAGATCTAAGATGGAATAATACATACCAGGATGTTTGGCAGCATGCTCAGCCTTGATAATCTCCGCTTTGCGCTCATACATCTTTTTCACTTCACTTGGTTCCTCGCGCCATCGAGCAGCAATCTCTTTACTCAAAATCGATTGAGCTAATCCAAGATCTAAAGATTTCATCTCTAAAATCTTTTCAGATCTATAGAGTATCCATGAATTAGGAGGACGAGGTAATCTGCCTGCTACTTCATATGCTGGTCTAGCTTTCTTCGTCTTTCGTTTTGTTTTAGCAGTTCCTTTACTTAGCACTGCTGATTGCTCGCTGATTCGATCCGATGATTTTACAGCTTGCTCATTGTTGAATGTGATGATATCATTTGTTGGATTTTGATTGTGATCTTTGTGATCACGTACGGAAGGATCTAACACAGGCAAGTCACAAAGCTCAGGATCTGAGGCAGACTTCACACCAGCCATTTGATGATTAACTGTATGGTCTGAAAGCTGACCCCCTTCTTCATGATCTCTGATAGAAGAATGATGCGAAATACCAGAGGAAGGACCATCATGGTTTTCGATTGTTGGACCTATTTTAATATCTGACGAAATTATAAAAGGGGGAGGAGATACCACGTCAGGATCTTCGGTTGTCAAAGCTGGTGGTGTATCATCAGGTTGAGAAACTCTTCCAACATCGCCGCTTAAGATAGAAGCAGGTGGAACCAATATGAGATTCTGTGTAGTTGAAATTGACGGTGTATCGTCAGTATGAGAACCCCTTCTAACCTCAGAGCTGAAGATAGGTGGTGAGTGCGCTTTATTTTCGAGGAGATGCTTCGGGTGTTCTGATACTTTTTGAAGAAAGCCTGAAGAGCTGCTCAATGCAGGAGGAGAACTCAGCGGTCGGACGAGAGGCGAAGATGGAGGAGTAGGGAATCCAGCTAACGGAAAGCCCAGTCAAACACAAATATGAAGAGGTCAGCTTAGGTCAGTGGTTTGAGTAAATTATATGTAATATTGATAAGAAGCTATTTCTTGGGGATATCAGCCCGTGGTAACATAGTAGTAGAAAATAATACATGTCTGTCAAAAAATGCGTGTTACTAACCTGAGACCGAAGAAGCAAAGGCCGGGTAAGATGTATTGATAGAGTCCATCATGTTGTGTTTCTGGAAGTCCGACAAAAGTTCTCCAACTCGATAACAATGGGATCGAAATTTTGTGTGTATAACAATGATTACAATGCGATTCTCTTCTAGACAAATTGTATTGTTTTCAAGAATTAATTTGCGAGATGAATTGTGAAACGAAGGTTGTGGGTTAGCAAGTTCCTTTTTTTAATAGTTGAGTCCCCAAAACGCGTCTTTTGTGAATAGGTGCCTTGATGATTGTTTTTGTGAGTGAGCTTGAGGCTTTGATCAGTAGAATATAGGTGAAGAAAGATTGTGAGTTGAAAGATGATTTGAATGAAATACAATCAAACAAAACAAAAAGTAATGAGAGAATGAGAATTAGAAAGGAAACAGAAAAGAACTGGATGAAGTGTTACAATCATCAAATGACAAAAGAGCAACAAGGTCATCGTCTTCCTGAGCCATATCGGTCATACAAAAGTGACTAAATCCGAACATCGAAAACAAATTTGAACAATGGAAACAAAGATCAATTCCTCTCAATAAGGGAGCAACTAAAATCTTGCGCCTTTCGCCGGATGCAAGTGGCCCTCGTCGGTAGTTGCACATCCACTTTTTTAGAAATGCGGAACGGGAGCAGTCAGCCGGCTTATCGCAACGGCCCATAAAGGGAAAAGTCCATCGAAATCTGTGTTCGCAAACTGCCTTTGGTAGTGAAGGATGGCCGAGTTCGTCTTATTCACTTTCCGTGAGGGTCTGCTTGGTTTCCCGATATGGTATATATTGACATCCAAATTGGATCATCTTTTTGCAAAGGAATTGACTGAGCCGCTATTGAAAGTCTCTCCAGAGCGAGATCGGCATGAAAATATCGCGCCTTCCCATCATCAAATTCTCAAAACCCGTGAAGGTTGGAGGTAGAGAAGATGACTTCAATCCAAGCGCACCGGGCCAGTCATGCCGAATCCGCACAATGTGCAGTTTCCGAGTGTCTTTCTGCCGTCCTACTGGTGCTCGCTCTAACGAAAGTGTAATCTTCTGCTAACAGATCATACGCGCGACGACTTTCTTTGACTTCTCCTGACCAATCAGAAGGTGTGATTCAAAGATATGTAACACACGTGAAATCTCTTGAAACTTGTAACAAGCTGTGTTGTACATGTGTACAATGTGAGCCTTCATTTAATAACGCTGTAAATACCCCCTCTTGTTCGTTCTGTCCTGTTTTGTCCCCTGTCAACCAACCAAAATCACACAAACTTCGCACTAAAAAGCTCAACTTTGAACCACTCACAAATCTCATCATCAACTTGAATTATGTCTGGACGAGGAAAATCCGGTGGTTCGTAGCTTCTATCTCATCAAGCTTTACTCACTCTCATATCGCCTTCATTCACACACTAACCACACCTGGTTCGTGATTCTCATTTCAATAGGAAAGGGTCTTGGAAAAGGTGGTGCCAAGCGTGAGTTTGATATCCTTATCGGCTAGTTTTTCAAGTTCTCCTTCTCAACTGCTCTTTGTTCCATATTAGGTCACCGTAAGATTCTTCGTGATAACATTCAAGGTATCACTAAACCTGCTATCAGACGTTTAGCCAGACGTGGAGGAGTTAAACGTATCTCCGGTTTGATTTATGAGGAGACTAGAGGTGTTCTCAAAGTAAGTCACTCTTCTGCCCCGAGTGAGAGTCTCTCCTTCAACAGACTTACTTATCAACGTTCAATCTCTAAGATCTTCCTCGAGAATGTCATTCGTGACTCAGTTACCTACACCGAGTGAGTAATTTCTTTCAAACTCTTTGACTTTCACCTCCATAGACTGACTCGCGATATTCTCATCAGACATGCCAAGCGCAAGACTGTGACTTCATTGGATGTAGTTTACGCTCTCAAGCGACAAGGTCGAACTCTCTATGGTTTTGGTGCTTAATCTCCACTTCCGTATCTGTTCTTTGTTAGCACGATATGTCCACCTATCATCCATGGGACATCCGTTGTACCTGTGTTATCTTGCTCAATGTATTCCTATGATGTATATCCCATCCTACTCTTTGGAATTTTGATGCCAGATTTGTTCCTCGCATTTGCCATTTTTTCCTATGAAGCGAGACCACTTTCATACGGATATGCCAGACTCTCTATCACTTTGCCTGTCCACTAAATCTCCTTCGCTCTTACCGGGTCGCCCAGAGACAATTGAAGACAGATTAGGAAGCCTCCTAACACCCTTCCTCTTTCCCGTGCCATTGAACTTATAAAATATCGAATTCAGACGTCACTTATGATTGAAGCTTGGAGTAAAGAACTTCACAATCAACTTCGACTCCATACATCCGTTTCATGAAGAAGTAGAATCCTGAGTTGCATAATGATGTTAATCAAAGATTTAGTATGCCTTCACTTCCGCAACGGAAGAAACCTTCATGAGCGAGCGATAATCACTTTCCTTTTCCGTCGTATCTCTCTTTCAAAAGTCTGCGACAGGCAAAAACAAATGCCTCTCTGTCGGGGACTCGAACCCCGGTTGCCCGCGTGACAAGCGGGAGTACTGACCACTATACTAACAAAGACATGATTTTGCTGGGCTTTTTGAGTATAAGAGTGCGGAAAAACCGCTGACATGGGCCCGGCTTGCGCCACCTTGACGTGAGCCACAGGTTGGCCCTGGTCCGCAGCCAGGCAAAATTTACACCCGGGCCTGACGCAAGCCAAGAATTGGTTGAACAACACACGCTCCGCCATACTTGATCTTATAGTTGCAGTGCGAAAGTGTTTAGTTTCAAGTCTGATCCACCCAACACTAGACTTAGTTGTTGTGTTCCCTTCAAAAATCACAGTACGTGTTTGAACGCAATCCAGTGATTGATGGACGGATTGTTGAGATGTTGTGAGAGTTGAGAAACGACAAAAGACAAGTCTGGTCGTGTGGCATTGTCCAGATACATAAGTTTGCCGACTGCTTGTTGATAGCTGACGCCGAGTTTCTGAAATTGGTGGCACTTGTCTTTGGAACCTGGTGTCAGATAGGTGTTGGGGATCATGGGTGAGCCAATTGGTTTACAGTCCTCCATCCCATAGTCTTCTAAGAGGTCTTGTATGTACTGGCTTTGCAAAAGAGCAATTGTCTTGGCTTTTCAATCTCTTACCATTGTCATCCCTAGGATATATTTGTATTTGATTTTTTTGTCCATTTGAAATTTCTTGGTGATAGTGTTTTTGAACCGTTGAACGTCATTCAAAGCGATGACCATGTCATCCACATGTACGTGGATGATACAGCACCAGTTAGGATCATTGGAAATGAAGAGGCTCACATCTGTGGTTGAGGGAAATAGTCCAATAGTGGCAAAGAAGGCTTTCAGTGTGTCATACCAAACTTTGGGGGCTTGTTTGAGACCGTAGAGTGCTTGATTAAGTTGTAGAACAGTCTCCTTGTCGGCGCCTTCAGCACTGCACCCTTTTGGTATCTTGATAAAGATGGTTTCTTTTGGGGTACCGTTGAGGAAGGCTGCCACGGTGTCCATTTGAATGACGTCTAAGTCTTTGGCAGCTGTGACAGTACAGACGGCTCAAAATGTTGCAATCCTGCCTGTTGGTGCATGAGTTTCATTGTAGTTGACACCAAAATATTGAAGGAATCCCAAGGCGCACGGGTGTGCTTTGAACTTCAGAAGTTCACCATTGTTGTGGTGAGCAAGATCTCTACTTAAGCAAAAAATTTAAAAATTATGGGAAAATTTGTATTTTTAGTCAATGGCAAATTTATTGTTGAAGTTATTAGTAATCAAGTGTATCATAGTTGATTTATAATCTTCATTTCATTATCTTTAAAATTATATATTTACATAAGCAATTGATAAGAACATTTAAGAGTAAAGAAAAATTCAAAAAGATCAATAAAAATAGTATGAGAGTGAAAATTAAATTAAAAGAATTAGTAAGAAGATTGGAAGAAGAAGAAAATTTAGTTTCAATCTTAAAGAATGGAGACTGTTATGAAAAGAATGAAAGAAGAAGCACAATATTGGAAATTCAAGGAAATATAGAAAATATGGGTATGAGAGGCTGGAAAATGGTTTTTAGGTTATTATGATAAGAGTTATTGGTTCAGGAAGGTTTTATTATGAAAGATAGGTACAACATTAGTCATCAGCAACTTTGATCATGAGGATTGATAAGGGAGGTGGGAAATTATTCAAGAAAAGGGGATTTTGAAAAGGGGTACTATGGTATTAATTCCTGTGTAGTGATGTCATCGATGGATTGATTGTGCCAAGGGTTTTTCAGAATGATTTTAGGGTTGTGTGATTGATTGGAATGCTGTGGGATGATCTTTTGGTAGAAGAAAAATCATTATTAGACGTGAACACAGTCAAATTTGATCAAAAATGGAGGTTTTTAGTTAATTACATATGTTAAAACTTGTCAGAATTGGGTCTGTGATAGTTCATTCGACGCAGAATCATTGGTTTCATAATTCACAACCTTTAATTAATTAGTAACGGAGGATTAGTGAAAAAGTTATAAGGCAACAAAGAAACTGGAGTGAATTTCGAATTTGGTGGTTACATATAACATTTACATGACAAAAGCTTATTTTCTCAATCTTTACAACTCAATAACTTATTCATCACACATCAGAAATAGGTCATATGGGGGTGATAAATGATCAGTATCACAAGGGCTATCAAATGAGCTATAGTAATCCAAAATTGAACAACTTTACAAAACATTTGTAATTCCAAAAATGGATTTCAGCTATGAATATTAGGAAAAAATCACCTGTATTCATCATTTATTAACATCAATTGATCAAATTCACGCCTTGAATCATTACAAACAATAATATTTATGACATCATATGGTTACATTGGAGGATTTCTGTTGATTTTTGACGGTTTTTGAAGGTTTTTGGAGGCTGTTGACCATTATTGAGGATTGTTGGAGGGTTATATACTATTGTTAGGGAATTTACGTGCCTTTGTTCCCCTTGTTACTCATCTTATACTTTTGTTAGAGTGTTTTTAATCATAATTAAATTACTTTAGCAGTACTAAGTTCACTAAATTGCGCCTTTATGTCAAAGGAGAGATTTCTTTACATGTGATAAGACTACAAGTCTTCATTTGGAATAACAATCAAACTGATTTTTGCTTTGCTAGTAATTAAAATTGTGTTTTTGTTGTGCTCAGATTTGAATAACACTATAGCAGTGTTGAGATTTCTTTATTTCTAAAAATCACAGGAATAATACTTGAATTAAGTATTGAGACAATTTCTCTGGTGCCTTATCCCAAAGAATTCAGCAAAACCCCGTGTTGATTTTTTCAAAGAGGAAGTCTTAGGCAACTTCCACTAGTTAGTTATATTAGTAGATTATCCCTCTTTAAGCTCTGTAAAGCTCTTGTTGAGCTTTAAGTTCTACATATTGGTGACTCCACTGGGGCTTTTACTTTCAACGGCTACATCTGTCATTTTATATTTAATAATTTCTCTAATTATTATTTATAACATTAACAATTTATTATTCAAGTCTTTGCGAACTTGGCTAGCAAAAATGATGTTTTTACCTGACTTTGAAGATGCATTGGAAGCTTTGCTCTCCAACGGCAGAGAAGATGGTTCCTCTCTTATGACCGACATCTGGGATGGAGAGATGTGGAGAACGTTTGAGGCCTCCGGAGTTGCCTACACCTCAAAGAGTGGCAATTTAGTATTTGGATTGTATGTCAATTGGTTTAATCCGCACGGGAAATCAGCACAGAGGCGACACTCAAATGGAAATATTCTTCTCATCTGCTTGAACCTACCAGCCAACATTTGATACAAAGAAGAAAATTTATTCCTTTTTGCTACTACTCCTGGTCCACAAGAACCCAAAACAAAAGATAATCCCTTGATACCAATATAGATTTCTGAAGACCAATTAGGATAATTGGTATTGTTAAGCTTCTCTGTTACAGTTATCTTTGATAAGGTATTAACCATGGAAGAAGCCATTTGAAACCTTCTACTATCGAATGCTGATGGGGTAGTAGTAGTGATGAGGGTAGTAGTACCGGGTGGAGGGTTGGGGAGAGAGGTAGACATCGTCGGTAATAGACTTTGAATAAATATCTGTTCACTGATTGATTCAGGTTCTGATGATGATTGGAAATCTTCCTCTGAAGATATTGAATGGGCTGGTGAAGTCTCTAAAGTAGGAGAAGAGGTAAATTGATTTAAAGGTACAGTGGTTTCGTCGTTGTTCATAAATTGATTTGACGAATCGATTTAAAACTCTCGCTACCGTGTAAATGGCTAACAACACCATGTACCTAATAAGATAGTGCTCAAAGCTCAGCACTCTTCTCCAACACGCAGGTATCCAGACCTGGGAAACTAACCTAATAAGATAGTGCTCAAAGCTCAGCACTCTTCTCCAACACGCAGGTATGCAGACCTGGGAAACTAACCTGAACACAATAAAAGAGAGAGAAATATAAGCAACACAATTGATAATAAACGAGTAAAATAAGAGTAATGTACCTGAGTTTTAAGGAGGGAAGATAAAAATGAGAATTTATAAAGTTGTAAGTCAATGATAAAGCTTAAGTGATCTATGGGAATCTTTAGTGTGATAACATTAGTATTAGTGCGAGTGTAGAAATGATAATGAAAGACTTACTCTCTTTCCAATAGATGAGGAAAGAGAGTTTAGGATGAGAGGATAGAGTAACATTTATATAACTTGATAACTCAAACAAACATTGTTGGGAAAGATCAGCGCTAAGATTGGTTGGGAAAACATCAATAGGACAAAAGACATTGCACAACTTATCACAAAACACTTATAGACGAGATTGAAAGAGTAAGAGAAACCTTGACACTTCTATACACCTTTCACACTTGATGACACATTTGACGCTGGTCTTGATTGTCTTTCAACAGGAAGTACTTCAATTATTCAACTGGTACAGGTTGTTCCCTAGTTGCAGAGGAGTTGGATCGATAGTTGTTTGTCCTTTTATTTCCTCTACCTCGATTGGAAGAAAGATTAGGTCGAGGTTGAATGACTTGTTGGTTACGATCGTTGGTAACAGCCAGTATTTGAGAACTAGATGCTTGATCAAGACAACGGATACCCTCTCGACGAAGAGAAGACATAAGAGAGCCAGCAGTGAGAGTGCTATGGTTCATGAGACTGCTGATCGCTGCATTCCAGTCATTTGGGAGAGAAGCACTGATAGCAGCGCAGACTATGTCATCCATACTTAATTTAGATTTGGAAATAAGCTGATTCAAACGAGTTGCGAGTTTCTCAACATTTGATAGATGGGTGTCGATGTCATTATCTACCATTTGGCATGAAATTAAACGTTGAAGAACTAACATCTTCGAACCCATTGAAGCATTGTTGTGAGAATTGGATAAGGCTTGCCACATGGCAGCTTCGTTGCCCATATGAGGCCTCATAACAGAGTAGTTCTTGGAATGAGCATAACGTAAGAGGACAGAACAGATGGCGTGGTTTTGCTGAGTCCAGTGAAAATTTGGTTGCTCCACGTCTCTTAGCTTAGGATTTAGTATATGAGCCATACCTGCTCCAATGATTGAGCCAGACATCGCCAGTTCCCAGTTTGCATAGTTGGAGTTATCACCCGGCAGTTCCAAAACGGTCAAACCTACTACAGATGACGTAGGTAAAGCCAAAGGTCCCCACTTTGAACCAACCAAAAACAAGTCATCAAAGTTTGTAGGAGGAGTGGACCGTTCTTTTGGCTTTGCTGGTGCAACTTCCTTGCCTTTGACGGAGGAATCTGGTGCAGACGTAGATTCCATTATTGCTGACTCGAATTACGAAGATGAAAAAAAAAATTAATTGATATCGAGATTGAACAAGATTCGTTAGGCCCTCATAACCTGTTGGACTGAATCCAAACACAAAAACAAAATCTTAGTATAAGATGAGAAGAAACAGACACGAAAATCTTATGGTAAGATTTTGTAAAGAAACAGTCAGATGAGAAAAGAAAACTGTCAGACTGGTGTTCAACATCAGGTTATAAAGAAAACACAAAAATGAAATTGTAATGAATGACGTCACAAGACCATTGACGTAATGTTCCTGATTGGGCTATATGATGTAATGTCACAGTGCCCGTGGAGAAGGCCCCCGACGTCGGGGGCCCAACAGTCTTCGCAAGTGTGTTGCGTTTGTGTGATTTTTGTGTCACAAAGGTCTACAAATGTACACAAAGGGCAAAGATTGCATGAACATCACCTCAGCTGAACTTCATCAGTCTGAGTCAAGGCTCACGCAGAGTAGGAGACAAGCAGCCCTCAACGCTCAGTATTACTGACTGAACGTGCAGTGTTCCCTACTGAACACCTGGAAGCTCCCTATGGACTATCTTTGCCCTGAGAAAAGCTAGTTACCCTCACCGTTCCCTATTGGCAAGCCAGCTCACTCGTCCCAACACAACTTTATAATAGCCCACTAAATCACCCAAAACTTCACCCATTTCCTCAGCCAATCTTTGAGGCAAATCAATAACAGCTATTCTACGAGGTTGAGTAGAAGCTATTTTTCAATTTTGGGAAAACTAACCAGCTTGATTATAAGAATTGAGTCAATTGAGTTGATTTACCACAGCCTGTTTGACCAATAACTCAATCCAAACAGCGCATGGTCAAAAAAATGCTCATCCATTCGATTGCACTCAAATAATGAACTTTCAAGCTCGATGATTTTGATTGTAATCATGAAGTCTTGCTAACAAGTCGGGCTTTACTTCATATCAAATGTCTTTTACCATGGTCAACCTCGATTGGGTTTACTAAGGAATCTTTGGTGAGATTCTTGAAACAGTTGGAGGTTGAAGTGGACACCAACTTGACTCAGGTTTGGTCTCGCGACATCTCCATTGAGACCTCCTTGCAAACGATTCCATTCTTGATTCCAGCGCACATCCTTTTTGAATTGACAGACCTCTGGTTTATGTTGTTTGAACTTCGAATGGCTCAACCAATAGTTGAAGGATTTACCGAAGCATGCAAGCTTCAGCACCACCTCTTCTCAACCACCACCCACGGAAACTAGGACAGAGCCACAATCAGGTTTACCTGCTTTCATCCCGACGCACAAAGTGCGAGAACAACCAGGTAGGTATCATCCGCCGTTGATTTGTGTTCATCACAATTGCTACGAGGATCCAGCCTGATTTGAATAATTTTGTATATGTAGGAGGAGGCAGCGCACAAATTGTGTCTCTTTTCGGTGCTTCCTCTACCGATGTATCAGAAGCTTGGCAACCTACTCCAATCCCAACGGCTCCGCTTTTAACACGCATTGATAGTAACAAAGCAGATGATCTCCCTCACCCTGCAAGTACCACTTATTCTGAACTCGACATTACTAATTTGATCAAACAAGACTCCATCACTGATCGTTCAAGGATGGTGAATCCTGATGGATCAGCCTTTGTACCCACTCAAAAAGTTAAAGAGCCCGTTGGTGGTTGCTCCACAATGGGCTCGATCTTGGGTGGCAATTGATTATCACTCTCTAGAATTACATCTTGTAGTTGGTACCTAAGATCGAGTCTTTGAATCATCAGTAGAGCTATTTTTGACTGCTCAGGAGCAGAATCAATATGACTGAATAATCCTCCTGGTGAATCTAAGAAGAATAAAGTCAATGCTAAAGCTTTAGTTTGTTTTTCGCGTTTTTCTTGTGAGTTTGATTATGGATTATTGACTTCAGACTGAACTGGTTGAACCACCAAATAGTGAAATCCCACTAAAGAATGATTGACTTTGATATTTTTGAAAAAGGATTAGATTCAAGTCGAAGTCAGATTAATTAGATATAGAATCCTAACGTGTTTGATTGTTGTTGTGAACCACACATACTGAGTTGACTTGATCATTGTTCTTGTTGGTAGTTCTAAGTGGTAGTGTTGGTGGTTGGTTGGTTGGTTGGTTGGTTGGTTAATTTGGATTGAGCCATGAAAAACATTTGATTGAACTCCAACTCAAATCTGCCTGAGTCCATACATACATCTCATCAAACACCATGCCTTAAACACACGACTTTTGTTTCAAAATATTCAATTCTAGTGATTTCAATTTCAAGCAGCTCAAACACGACTTGCGCTTCTACGTCAATAAAAATCTATGTGAACAGGTATACATCATTTATGAACACAAGCCTCATAAAACCCAAAACAAAAAAGGTGAAAATCAAACTAAACAGAAATAACATCCAATGAATATATATAATCTAGGATATGTTTATATACATACCTTACACTAGGAAATTAATAATCATTAACCAAACTGAATCATGAGAATTATACAGAGAACTAAAATAAGAAGTTTCAAAAAGTTTCTTATAAAAACCTCCAGATCTACGCAAAAAAAGAACAAATCAGTCAACAAGTCAGCTATCCTCATTTCAAGATTTAATAGAAGAATGAAAATTCATTTAACTGATTGAGGAATTTGTTGATCTTTAAAAATTATCCAACTTCACAAATTTACCAAAAGATAGGTAAACAACTTAACCCAATCATAGTATACCATAAGACATTTAATTGATTTGACCAGTCTAATATGAAAAGTATAGAAGGTAATATATAATGGAATGAAAGTAACTATGTAATTCAAACGAAAGAAAAGACAGACGTCAATTTTAATCTGAAAAAAAGGAACTGGCGAGAAACTCAACTTGATTTGAGTAAAACATCCTTGAAGAACAACCAAATTGTAAAGAGATATTAGATTCTGATAATTTCGATTGAACCAAATCAAAGAAACTAAAAATTATAAATAAAATTAAAAGTGAAATCACAATTATGAGCAAAATCAGAAAGCCGAGGGTATACAGGTTGTAATCAACCTATGAAAATGGTGAAGTTGATCAAGAATCAAGAAGAAAAGTATTATAAGTGAAAACTGTGCTGGGAAACTCCCCAGAAAGTTCAAGAAACACAATGGACAATCTTTGATGCAAAGTTCTGATCAACAACCACAGTGACAACTTTACTTGAAATCATGTTCAAAATTCTATGTGTGTTGGCCATGACTTTGACTGCGAAGTGAGTCAAGTCTTTAGATGAAGATTATTGCTGTGTATCATGCAAGCGACTGTTAAAAGAATTGGTAAGCTTTCAAGAGCTTTTTGATTTGGGAATGTTGATGAATAAACATTACTGACAAGATGGTGAGCGGAATAGGATGACTTGGTCCAATGTTTCTTCAATCAGTTTATTGTCTTGAATCAATCTTGTATTTTTGAAGCTGATCATCGGTCGACTAGATTGAGTGATTGATGACTTGATAGTGTCACAAGAAAGTATTTAGAGTGAGGTATGTGTATTGGAGGAAGCTTGGAAGTGATATTGAAAGACATACCCCATTAACCCAATGAACATAAGTTCCAATCGGTAGTTGACCTTTACTTTAATATTTGACTGCATATGATAATGTAGTGTCACTGAGCTTTGCTGGCACCAGTAATAATTGCGGATAGGTTGAACAGAACTACAAATCCGAACCAACAAATGAAGGTAAACAATCAGCATTTTCAAACCTAGATTTCAAGGCCAGGTTCATTTTTTTGAATAAAAGACTTACACTAAAGTAATTGTTTATTGAAGTGATTCTCCAAGCCTTTTGGTCACCTAGGGAATTCATCCTAGTGAATTCACAAATCAGATCATGAAGATTCCAACCCAATGAATGAGATTTGAATCTGAAGTTGAAGTTGAATTTGAATCCGATTTTGATCCATATAGAAAAGCATAATTAGATAATTTATCTCCTTGTTTAAAATAATGAACTGAAGCTGTGATTGAATTCCAATCTTGTTCAAGTTGAGATTGAGAATTGAAAGTAAAAGTATAAGTGATAAAGTTAACTAAACGGATCAAGATAGTTGGTTCTGGTTGAGATGGAAGATATTGAACGGTGGCGATAATTGCATGTGTAAACTATGATATAGATATTCAATGATCAGTATTAGATGATTATGATGATATGATGATAGGAGTGATTAAGATTAACTCACGCAAACTTCATCATATTTGGCTCAATCGATTGAATTGATTGATTATCAGATGGTTTCCAAATGAGATGATGAGTAGTAAGATGTAATGAACCAATTGAATGATGATTGATTTGATTTGATGAAGTTGATGGATTGGCTTGATGAGATAACTTTTTTGATCTCACTGTTTCTACCTACGGTCATTCCGAATTTGATTCGGGACATTCAGCAACATTGCCCCGTGGTGGCCTTGAGCATATATCTTGACAGATCCCGCATGGGCCATACAATCAGGGCAGGACCGCTCAGCGCAGCTCATCACTGTTGATGAAGTTGGATGATGGCTCAGTGCTCCTGAGGTCAATTCCTGAGTCTGGCTGCTGGGGATGGGAAATCTGGGCAGGCTCAGTGTTCCAATTTGGCCTGGACAGAAATTTCACAGTTTTTTTGATACTTTTGCGCAAGAGCTTTGGGCCCCTGACGTCGGGGGCCTTCTCCACGGGCACTGTGTGTAGTCAAATTGAGAACAACAAAAATGGACAAGATCAGAAATACATTTATGAGAAATACATTAAATATGTAGTAAGACATTTGAAGCACAAATAAATCCAACACAGGTCTCCTAGATAAAGATATCATTAAAGGTCTTGATACAACTGAGAAGAAAAAAGAATACATGTGCCCAAGATTTAGTGTTATTCATGAAATTATTGGTCACAAAGCAAATGTCAGTCCGCATGTGATCCTTGATACAGCACGATCAAATAAGCTTTCAATCTCTGCTCTGGATCCTCCAGATGAAATTGAAAATCCAATGATTGATCCAATGTTGGATACTCAGTTTCATTATGACCCAAAAGACTTTGAAATCCCGCCTGAATACCATCATGAACCTCTCTCACCTTGCCAAGCTCCACCTCCTACTCGAAATACTGTCAACTTCAACTTGAAGGACAACAATGATGATATAGATTTATCACAGGGTTCAGGTATTGGAATTTGATCACCAACTCCTGAAAGCAAACAATCATCACCTGCTCATGACAGTGACCTTTGGTACTCGACTTCTGACCTACCTGAACCCAAATCACCAACTCCTGACCTACCCGATCCTGTATCAGCCAATGAGGATGGAGCTCAATTGATCAGAAAGGCTACCAGGACACCCACAAAGAGCAAGCAAGGCGCTGAAACAATTGCAAATAGACCAATGAAACCCTTACCTTCTGTTGATGCTAATCCAGGCCGTAACAAGGCACCAATAGCTGCAATGGTCAATGGTCGCGATGAAAAACTTTTCAGATATTTTGATAGAAAGACAGAGGAAAAAAAGAAATCTGGGAGCAATCTAATTAAATCTCAATCAAAGATAGCTGAAGACACTTTGACCTGGGACAAACAAAAGTATCAAACCGAACGGGAAGCGGCTGAGAAAGCAGAGACCTTAAAATCTCAGATTGCAAGTGAGTTGGCTGATAAGAATATTAACTGGGAAAGGGAGAAGCTGGACAAGGAAGATGCAAGATTGATTAAAGTTGAAGAGGCTTGAGTGGAAGCAGAGAGAATCAAGACTTGCCGGGAGGTTATGGAATCATTTCAAGCAAAGAACATGTCTGTTCCGGAGATGAAAGTCTATATGGATTTGTTATTTGAAAAATGAATTTATTGCTTGAGCTGACCCAAATGTAGTTACAAACATCTATTATGATTTTATATTTTTAAGAATATATTTATTTATCCTTGTATCAGACTTTTATTTTGAAAATCAAAATTTTAATTGAAATTGAAATGTTAACTAGTTTTCTATTGTGTACATGATCATCTCAGAGGGATTGAGGTGAGAATTAAAAAAGACTATGACAGTCTTATAAATATTCATCAAAAGAAACAGCATAGTCCCTTACAAGTTCTTGACGGAGAACTCCAATTGGATCAGTAGGATCTACTGCCATCTCGTGACCAGCAGCCAATCTGTAATTACCATGTAAATAGTTGTCTTTGAATTCCTCCTCCCACTGATCCCTTAAGTCGGCAAGCATATTGCTCAAGATAGCACACACTTTGATCCACATCAATATAAATGGCATATTGTCAACTTGATCAAGTCTTAATCGCAATGCTTGAAGGGCAGCAAATCGCTCTTTCCACATGCCAATACTATGTTCATTTCAAATCCGGGCCTTAGCCACCAGTGTATTGAACAAAGAGTTTCTCTCCATCCTCGATGCTGGTGCCTTGTAAGTTGATACCACTGTGTTGGTGATTTTGTATGCCGAGTCAGCCAATAAGTATTCATCTTGAATGGTAATACTAATACAAATGTTAGTGGATTTGAATATAAAAAAGAAGAGAGAAAACTTACCATCATAAAAGTAAAGCTCTGGATCCTCAGAGAGCAACATGGTGGAAAAAACTTTTTGATTGTGACATGAACCAGGCCATCCACTGTGGAGAGCAATGATTTGACAATCACAATCACACACCACTTGGCAATTGAGAGAGTAATGTTTCTTTCAATAAAAAAAGTCTTGCCATTGAGACCTGGTCATTGATACAGAGGGATGTTGGTTCCATCAACAAAACCAACACATCCCGGAAATCCTTCAAGAGACATCACAGTGGATATCTCTTCTTGCCTTTCTTCACTAGGCCATTGAATATAATGACTACAAAGCTCATCAACGGCGGTGAGAACGTGTCGAGTACAGTTGACAATAGCTCACATTGACCGCTTATAATCCCTACCAAGGCGCCGTACAGAACAACCATTACCGTTGCTTCCAAGGCGCTCATAAGTGAGAGTGAGTTGGATGATAACTGCAGGCTGTGGGTTTTGACTACTCAATATGAAGATCTCATGACCTTGGATGACTTCAAGAATGGTGTAGAAGCCAGTGTAAGGAGTCCTCATTGATTGTTGAAACTCTACTTCTCAATCACGAAGTAAGTCATTAAAACTGAAGTCCATTTCGAATGGCATCTTCCAACGTGCATCGTGAAAATGAAGGTTTTCCAGGATTTCCAAGAGATCCTCGGCATGGTCGACATCATTGAATAGGAGATCGGTCAAGAAGGCCATCTTGTCATTGTCATCAAACAGAATATCACCAATTGTTGGAAGGATTCGTTCACCAAGCATCTCTTCTTTGATCATTTGATCATCCTCGTCTTCTTCGGCTATTTGAAGAAGCTTTTCAGCAGTTCTAATGTTTTTTTTTCTTTGTGAGGTTCAAACCATCTGGAAAGCAAGTTAAGATTTATTCTTTTGATTCTTTTTGAAACCTTGAACAAGGTCAGTTGGACATGGATTCAAAGAGATTTTCTTGGTCAACAGGCTGTTTCTATATATTTTCATTACAACCTCCAGTCATCAAAGGCTCGGGTAATTGAAACATCCAAGTTTCTTTTTATGACCACCATCATACAACATATGTTTTTCTACAAATGGTCAAAATTTAAATTTTACGGAGTTGTATAAAGATTTACTGAATTTTTACAACATCATATAAAAAAAATTAAACTTGAAACCCCTTAATAAGCGCACACAAACACAACTCTTTATACATTGGTTATTTCTAGACATAGGTTAATCGAGCACAAGTTATTGTGAGTCTCATTCACCGCATTGGGAGTAGTTGGAACATAGCCTAATTGGGATGGAAGCAAAAGAATAAAATAGAATGAAAAGTAACAGGCTGAAAGTGGAATAGTAGGATGGTAACTATTGTAAGAGAGAGAAAAATCCGACTTCAATATGATCATGATTTCAGCTTTGTCTTATAATTGAACTTCAAATCCCTGCTGAAATTTGTGCTTTTGTAGTTTGTAAAAAGATTAAATTACTTCATACGGATATGGATTCATCAACAAGAACAAGACTTGAGTGATTAAAGAATAAAATAGGAACCATAAAATATGAGGATTAAGTTGACAAGTCAAATAATTGGATCAACCAGGTCTTATAATTTAAAAATGAATGTGAAGAGATTGGATTCAGTTTATAAGAAAGGGGAGATGTGAAATTTTCACAGCTTAAGGTTTGTAATCAAACGTTCTTCAACATCATGGGGTGAAAACATACTCCTTTGATATCCTGATACGTACTGAAAGGTTCGCCTAAACTCAGGACGTGGTCTTCTGCAATAGGAACAAAGAGCTACAAGGAAGTATGATAAAGTGATCAGAATATAATTAGGATCAGTTAGGTGGAAGTTGAAACTCACATGGAAGTTACAACCGCATAGGGACCATGCAACCCCTGGAGCTCAAAATCAGTACACTTGGGTCAAACACTGAGATTCAAAGATCAATTTCCTCACAATCAAAGCAATGTTCCACCAATGCGGCTTGACTATATATGCATCTTGAAATGAGCCGATGAACTAAGGATCAAAAGTCAGATCAATATCAGCATATTTTGATCATCAGTTGTAGATAGATTTCTCAAAGAGGTTGATTTACCATCCAAATGAGCACTGGAATAAAAACTATTGTTGAAATGTATGTCATCACAACATGTTGTAGCACTGCGTCGTGTTGCTGTCGAATTCTATTGTTCAAGTATCTTATCCGATCAGCTTCATCGTCCAAATAAGACTTAGTCTCTTCTTCTCTCTCAACTTCCGCTATGATACGAAATTTACGCGACTCCTTGACTAATTGGTAAAGGAATTGAAGGTATGCCTAGTATCACAGGTGTAATCAGGGTTCCGAGTAATCTCAACAACATGCGAGTCAATCAGGACCTACCACGGATAGTATTACGACACTGCTCAAATAACAGGCCATTGGGACCCGAAGGTATTCCTGGATGTTGTCCTATTTCATTGGATACATTTCTCAAATTGTTAATTGTAAAAAATCAGTGATGTTTAGATGCAGAACGCGGCTAACCAAGTGTGGGAGGGCGGCCTGAGCAGGAAGTAATTGAGCTATCAACATTGCTTGACTGTAAGTGTTTGGGGAATAATCGATAGCTGAACGTAGGAGATTATTCATGATTGGAGCTAAGGCTGTCTTGATGGCCAAATATTCTGAATTGATCCGGATGAATCCCCATATGATGGGAGCTGATAAAATATGTACATGATCAGATTAAATACAAAGTTAGGAGGTTCTATGAGAGAGTCAAAGCTGAAACAAAAGCTGACCATTTGGAGTTATAGCCAATAATATGAATGTCCCGTTCATTAACCAAGCAACGGCTGGCGGTATGAATCTGTCGAGCTCCCGGTGTGAATTTCTGGCTTTCTGGAGTAGCCAATGCCCAATGCAGACCCACAGAAAGCCTACGAAACGCGTTTGTTTTCATCAAATCAAGAGTCGTTTCAATGAACAAATGTATTGTATCACTCACACCTTGATTAGTTACAAAATGATAAAGTTAGTCTCACATTCAATAACAAAATGTTTTAAAGAACACTTACCAGGAACCAGTCATCACCACAATAAACTTGCAGCCAAATAGAATAAGCTGCCAGGATTGGTCATGGTAACCGTCCATTATGGTCTCTTTCCAAACCAAGTCCGTGATTGCCACTAGGGTGAGAGCATGCAAGGAATGAGACTCGCCGTCAAACATAGGTAAAAATAAATCCTTCTGACTAACCTGAGCTATAAATGGTTGCCACCAAAGAACACATGCTCGTACAGTCAAACTTGATCAAACCCATAGCATTCAATCCGATGAGGAGAAATCTATTCGTCTTGATCCGCCAAAAAAGGAGGAAAGATGATTGAAGAAAGATCCTTTTGAGAGAATCGCAACAAAAGATGTACACCTATTTTCAGAGACTTAGACTAGCTCCTTGGATGTTAGGCATACTCACAGTACATAGATTGCTATGATAATACGCTGAATCAATCTACTCCATGAGGGCATAGGAGGAGGCTGTATAGTAGAAAAGAGCAGGAGAAGATGAGCTCAAGAACGGCCACAGAATAGCTCAGCCTGTCTTCGTCATACGTACTTCAAGCATATCTTGGAGATGTTGTTCTGTCTGAGAATATGGGTTAACTCCATCGCCAGGTGATAGTTTAAGGACAAAATCCAGCAAGGATGTCTGTGTGTATGTTGCCATTCGGAAGTTGTGAAAATGATGGATATCGATTAAGGAGAGACTGAAGGGAGTGAGTGAAGAGAGGCCCGCTTCTCTGAATGGTTTTATAATTTCTCTACCTGCAGTGGCGATAAAGATTGACAGGCTTTCTCTTTTGTACGAGAAAACACGCTGAAGATATACAGTCAAACCGGAAAAGCTTGACCGATTTTGCCCGCAAAACTCGAGTAAATTGGCGGGGAATTGGTGGCAAGCTTTTCCGGTTTGATTGTATCTCCGCCGAGTCAAAGTGGGAAGGTAAGAAATGGTCGAGACTCAGAGGACCGCATTCAAACCCAATCCAGACATTCCCTGACATGACCCACATGGTACAGCGCTACTTTGCTGAGTAATTTCATCGCCTTGGAATTTGCGCTTTGATGAGCTAAAGGCAGGCATATTGTCACTGAATCTGAAGTTTAGTTTGCTATAGTAAAATTCAAGCATTTTGATCGTCTCTTCAATAGGGTATAATTGTGTGAATTTATTTGAGAGCAAGTACATAGTAGTACCTTGACAAGCAGTCGATGAGTTGCGGTAGGTATCTAATTAAGTGATGTGTCAGCCTTTTTAAGTCCTGGATCCTTTGTCTTATAAGTGCATATTCATCCAGAAGTCCCTATTCTGCATAAGCAGCTCCTGGATGTCACTTTTGAGGAAACTCTTGCTACCTGCTTCATGAATCTGGAATGCCATTATCAATGGATTTGTGTGTTTAAAGATTTCATCAAAAACTACCAGAGAATCGTATTGGCTAGATGGGGTTATAAGATACAAGGGTGAAGTATTTTGGCTTGAAACTCGAATATCTTCTCAACTCCCCTCACGAGATCATGTTTGTTTTCTTTTAGCTTACACTACAAATAGCTTACTCCTAAAAACAGTTCAATTCTTTTGATACAGTCATTTGCACAAAGCTTGTCCAAATTTGCATACAAAATCGAAGTGAATTTGTGACAAGGTTTTTGAATACGACTGTATTAATTTTCAGGATGGACAAAGAACTTTATCTCGGTTTGTTATTTGATGAGAGTTCAAATATATCATTTTGAATTTTAATATTCACCACTTCAGAAATCTAGAATAATGGTACAAACTGCTAGTATCATTCTTGGAGTCACTGCCATCTTATCTGCTCTGTTTAGAGCTTTCTTGAAACCTCGTATTGATGAGTTAGGTGAGTTCATTCATCATATTTTCAATGAATATCTTGATCTTCTGTGAAGCATTTCACTCAATTATCATTTTCTTTCTTTTTAGGCTTCTTCAGAACGGTTCAAAACTTCAACAATGATGAATGTGAGAAGATCGAGGGACTTGAAGCATGTGAGGATATCTATGTCCATCAGCCATCCGGATTAGCTTACTTGGCTTGCAGTCGAGTGATCGATCGAGCTCATTGGACACCTGCTATGTCTAACTTAAAGTCAGTCATCCTATTGATCCCTCTTCAAGTTTGGTCATCTTGATCGATCAGCTAATTCATTCCTAATGACATTCAATCATATTATTCCTCAGTCGAGATCGAATGCCTGTTCCTTCTTTAGATTACGTTGCAATCCTCGATTTAAAAACCCACGTTCATAGAAAACTTACTCTTACAAACCTTCCAGCGCATATTCTCAAGCATGGACTTCATACTCACGGTCTAGATTTATATGTTGAATCTTACTCTAAAGAATCAGAAGATCAATCAAGTGCAACACTTTATATGATTAATCATAATCCACCCGATCGTATAGAACAAGCTTCATCTTTAGGCGCTCAAAGTGTGATAGAAGTTTTTAAAACAAAGATTGGAAGCAATGAAGCTGAATATCAGATGACTGTTGCTCATCCATTGATCTTATGTCCTAATAATCTCGTGGCAATGAGTTCAAATTCATTTTACGTCTCTAATGATCATGGAAAAAAAGTCGGTTGGGTGAGTATCACACCAAGTATCTCATTTTTTCAAGTTTTGATTGACATTCAAATCGATTTCGCAACTTTACAAATACTAGAAAAGAGCGCTTGAGGTAAGTTTTTGTATTTCAAATTCTCAGCATTTGAGAAAAAAAATCGATCAATTGAGAATCTCGCATCAACTCTGTCTTTTAAATTCCTGCATGAACAAAAATCAAAATCATTTAGCCATTTCTCCTAGATCATGATGTAAGTACACATTTCATTGGTTTATTTTTTCACATGCTTAGATCCCAATACTCGGCATTGACGAAATACGTATCCTCAGAGTAATAGTATTGTCCATTGTTCTTTGAATAGTCCAAACTCGCCTGATTGTACAGTCGCAGTCCATGGTCATGCTTATGCTAATGGAATAGCCAAGGTTCGTCAATTTTTGTCTCTTCTCATCACATGCAGACCTCTTGAACTGATCCTGACAAACATCACAGGGACCTGAGCAGATGATTTACATGGGTACTAGCTTGGATCCGCGTCTAAGACTGTTCGACGCTCAAGGTGATCACACTCTCGTCCTAACGGATGAATTAAAGGTAGATGATTCCCTTCTATATACTACTATCTCTATCTGACTAACCTATTTATGATCCGTCTGATAGATGCCAAGACCGATTGATAATATCTATGTCACCGAGAAAGGTTCAGTTTACTTAGCAATGATTCCTAAAGTACACGATTTTTCTCGATTACTTGATAAACCTGGATCAAGCGTTTCATCAACAGAAGTTTGGAGGGTTTCCAATGGAACTGATCAGGACAAATTCTTTGGTGGTAGGTTGAAGCTTGAAAAGGTTTGTTTTGCATATCGTTGTACGACACTCTAGCAAACTCCAATTGATAGATTTATATGGTACGAGTAATATAGGTGTTTGCGGATGATGGTCATATGGTGAGTATGACAACCTGTGTAGCAGTTTATGAGAACAAATTATTCTTGACTGGTCAGTCCTCTCTCTACTGTCAAAAGTTTCTTCGATACGTTTTTGACACCTGTATATTTCTTGATGATCAGGCATAGCGAGTCCGTATGTATCTGTCTGTAAGATGAAAGATGATCCAAAATGAAGAAAGGTGTTGATTTCTTTCTAGCGTGTTCTACATTAAGATGCATGGAGTCATCCGGGAATTGTAAACTGGCAGGGAGATTGGTTCCGTTGTTGGGTATGTTGTGACATGGAGGCTGGTAGGAAGATGTGGTTCGTCAGAGATTTATATATGTAATCCTTGCATTATTTAGTTGGTCATCAAAAAGGACAAGCTAGGTTAGTTTTCAGCTCAACTTGTCAATCAGTTTAGCATTCATCGTCAGAACAATGTAATGTGTCTTGCAATTCTTGATTAGTTTCAAATTTTGTGTGTGTGTGTTTAGTTGTTGGTTGTATCTCTCTGCAAATAACGAACATAACTTCGAAAAATGTCTTGATGGTTCTTTAGGTAACATCATTGGAGTTAACATTGAGTTTCACTTTATTGATCAAGAGCCAGATATGTCTTGTCTCATCATTGCGTATCAAATATTTTAGCCTCTTGTGCTTTTCAGAGCGCCTCGGGTAAGTACAATAAAGAACACTGCTGATGCCTCAGGGTTGACATCCCCTGATGTCCACTTGAGTGGTTTTGTTCACATTGTTTGCAATTAGGCCACGTGTTCAGAATCATTGGTCACCTGAACTTCTTACAATGAAGTTCACTGTGTTACTTTTTATTATGAAGTTATGCTTTCATATGTACAGCACAAACAGTGAAGAAAGATCTGTCAGCTACTATATAGAGTGGATGAAGGACTCAAATATTTTTGAAGCAGCCGTCTTCAAGCATTCACGAACACAAACAAAAAAGGGTCAAAATGTCACTTCACCGGTAGGGTGATCTGGAACTTTCCACTAAAACGTTAACCTTCGATCCATTTCTGATTACTTCTAGTCATATACACTCTACTAACAAACCGGAAAAAAAGAAGAAAAAATATACAGGTATACATATTTTTTTATCACAGGCAATATGGCTTTCACTCAACACAGCCACTGAGCTACCGCCTTCTTGAACAAGTATGAGTGCAAGAGACTACCTCACATGGACGCAAATCTCGAGTGATGTGATACACTACATAGCATGCATTCAATACTCGGCCCAGTTGACTGTCGATAATTCGTAGATCGGTTCGAGAAAAGATCCCTGCTTAGTCATGCTTGGGCGTCCAAATTCGCTGGTCAACTCTAGGGGTAATGCTGACGCGCAGGGGGAGGTCCCCAAGCTAGAGCAATGGCAGAAGAACAAAGTTCATCAGACTCGATTCAATCGTTGTCCTCCGGCGACAATCAGCAGCACAGCTTACTCTGTGGTGGAGGCGGGGGCATGCCTGGAGGAAGAGGGCCAGGATATCGAAGTGGGGTTTGATTCATCGGGTAGCCGGCTCTTGGAGGACCTGGTGGCGGTGGAGGGGCATACCCCGCATGCGGCGTTCCGGGATTCCAAGCTGAATGTCGAAATGACGGATAGAATCAGTACCCAACTCGATGTAGCGAAATAAGAAGTAGATGAAGTTTTACCGGTCGGAGGCGGGGGCGCAGGTGTTAGGCCGCCTGAATAACGCGGTGTAGAAATCGTCTGGGGTGCGGGTGGCGGAGGTGCGTGTTGAGGAGTACCGGTGTATCGAGGCGTGGCGAGAGGCGTCCGGTTACCAAGCATTGGAGTTCTACCTCCTATCAATGGTGTTCGACCTCCGTTGATCGGTGTTCGGCCATTGAGCATAGGTGTCTGGCGTCCGTACACGTCTACGCGGCCCTGTCCTGCTGGAAGGGCGGATCTTGCGGTGTATTGTGTCTGGAAGGAAATAAGAACAATGGATATGTCAGTTCAAGATGGCCCGGTCCAGCTAGAAATGACTGCGCACCTTGAATGCATTGCAAAGCGAAAGCATGTCACCAGCTTGAGTCCCATTTAATTCATATGCGCCCGGGGACACTTTGACGGTCTGAACAACGAAGAGGTCGAGGATTCAATTGGATTGGTGAGTGAATCAAGGCTGGAACAAAGAAAATGACTCACCCATTTCTGCATGGGTGTGTTTTTATCGGCCTTGAACCCGAGAAAAAAACAACCTGGCGTATCCTTGTCAATGCAGAATGCATACACGGACCTATCGGGGTTTGCCATCAAATACGTGTTGAGATACTTTGCTGGATAAGGAGAAAACACATGAGCGGGAAATGAGAACAGAGCGTGAAGCTAGCGAGCCCGAGCATGTAAGGGATGTAAGTGATCGATCACGTACACATTTCTTCGGGGGTGGATTTGTACCTTTCGTGGGCGATCATCTCCTCGACTTTTCTGGCCATTGCTCGCACATGAGATACGATCAGCTCATCTAAATCCGAATAGGAATATCGCCCTCCAATCTTCAAGGTGCGGCCCAGAGAGAATTCATTCTGCTTGTCCAATTCCAAAACGTCTGTTACACCAACAAAAATGTCATAGATATGATCAATCAATTCACGAGATCGGAAAGCTTATAGTGGATCTTCAACGTACCGATATGCTGATAAACTCCAGTGTCAACTTTCCATGTAACGGCCAGATGATCAGTTCCCTTTGAACTTGGTCTAATCACACAGTCACCTCGCTGCTGGTTCGCTAGATGTTGTTCAGCTTGACCAGAGTTGAAGTTATGAAAGTTAGGATGTTTGATTACTCGTTGGGTTCGACGGCTGCCAATCTTCTTCCTGGATTCTAAGCGGTCCTTATCCATCTGCATTTGAATCTCATCAAAGTGATCATCGGTCTTGACTTTCTTTTGTTGGCCTGCAGCTGCCGCCACAGCCGTTGGCTGTGAATTGAGCTCAACCATAAACCGATCTTTGTGAATTTCCATCACTAGAGCTTGTATAGTAGATCCCACCGGAAATTTGCTCATGTCGGGAGTTCCTTCTTCGACCATGTATCTCTGTTCAATGAAACCTTCAATTCCGGAATCGAGACGGACTGTTAGACCTCGATCGCGAGACTTCGTGATTTTCACAGGGATCACTGAACCGCGCGACAGGGTGGCTTCGTTTTCACCTGTCCAGAGGTCGAACATTTGCTCTGGCGTCAATGCATCAAAAGTGGAACGCTTCTCCGCGTACGGCTTTTGAAGCTCCGTACGAATCTGATACAACGTCAGTCGCTTTCGTACGTTCAACAATCTTAGCAGCTCTACCGCAAAGTCGTCCAGATTGAGATCATCCAACTTCGCAGCTCCATTCCCTGAATCGGCTGCCAGTAGATCACTGACGACTTGTGACGGAGGCTGCTCGGCCAAGTCCTCTTCGTCTAGCTCTTGAGCATCAGCAGCCATTTTGCGCGCGACATAGTAATCTTCTGGATGTATACGTGTGTCATCAAGGATATCCGGTTCTGTTTCTCGCGCCGTAGTCAGATCTCCCTGCTTGATTCTAAGGAAACCAGCACAGTTGTAAAATATGTTCTTCGTCACCAGTTCCTCCGTTATCAACTCGTTCCTTGATATCAGAGTACCTTCCTGAAAATATTGTCAGCGGATCCTTATACTGAGGCAAGAATTACGCCATGGTAATGATATGTTTACAGACTTACAACAGAGGATTTTGCGTTGATCATCTTGATCAACTTTTGTGCCTTACGGGGACCAAGACCACAGACGTATTGAAGGAGATGTTGATAATAGTGATCGTTGACAGCACGGTTGATATCGACACCCACGGAGTTAACTATATTGACCAAAGCTCGCTCGAGGTATACTTGGAGAAGATCCTTGGGCAGAAACTGTTGGTCAGGGTGGAATGAAATTGCTGTGATATCTTGTCCAGCCGCGGCATATTCGTTTAACGGACTCTGAACGTATCTTGCCAGAGCGATGCAGTATCTTCCAATGGCAGGCAGCCCACCAAAGTCGTCCTCACCAAGTTTAGTCTGCTGACACAATCTTGCAGTGTCGTCCCTAGCAACGATGACGGGAAACCCCATACGACTTAATGCTTCATCATTCATTTCACCAGATGACTGTAATTCATTTTTCATTTTTTCTGACAATTCATGGGCGACTGCCTTGACATCGTTCAACAGCCTATTCGTTGAGGCACTAAAGCCCCCGACAACGATCACATCGGGAGTCCGTTTTTGCAAAAAGTCTGATAAATCTTGTCGAGGGGTTGGATCGCGCAGATTATCAAGTTTCATGTGGTCACGAAATCTTCCCGCGTCGTCCAGGTAAATCACAAAAGTAGAGTCACGTCGAGGATCTCCGGCCCCATTGGATATAGCTACCACTGATGGCACCTCTCCGTCGTCCAAAAAATGTGCCGGTCGATAAGGTGCGACATCAATGCGCTTTTAACAAAGAAAGTGGTCAAAATTTGAATCATATCCTGGTCACCCCATCCTGCAGACCAATTTTTACAGAGATGAGTGATGTAAGTACTTACTTCTTCAAGTTCTTCAGCACATCGCTGGGCCACATATTCCTCTGCTTCATCCTTGAGATAATTTTTTGCCCATCTTGCGGCGTCCGGCAGCAACATGTGTTCAATCGCATGCAACAAGATTTCTTCTCTCAACTCATTCCAACTTGTGGCCAACTCGCTTGTAAAATCAGACTTGTATGTGTTCATCATTTCGGTCTTGAAGGTGTTGTCCGTTTCAGGATTCAGATGGACTTGCACATTGACGAGTAGCTCTTGTTCAGCTGCCATAATCTGAAGATACTGAGATGATTGTTTGAGGCCAGAGAACGGCTTCTGCCCTAAGTATTTGAAAGCCTGTAAATAAGAACGGCAGAGTTTCTCAGTATATCAAGACTATATCAAATCAAATGAACCGCTGCGCGTACGTAGTAGGGATGTAGCTCAGTAATTTTCGACATTCCACCGTCTGTAGGTGTCACAGTGACAACACCATGCTGTCGAAACAATTGACGGACATGCTTTTTGAGCATGGGGTCACGCCCGATATCCGTGCTTACAATCAACTTTGCAGCTAGAAAGGATCATATCGTGAGTCAAAGAGTATGGGCGACACGCCTGGCATTTAATGAAAGGCACTGACCTTCCAATGCCTTACGCGAATCATTAAATTCAGTCTCTGGCTGAGCAAACTCTTCTGCATAGACCGCTGGTGGTAATGGAGGGTCATCTGGAAAGTGTTGCCGGTTTCGTGCTAAAAAGTCTGCAGAGAGATCCCTGGAAGAGATACCCAAATCTGAAGCTAGTTTACTGACGACGCTGCCTTTCGCTCGTTCGTATCTACTCTCTCTGGAAGCTTTCTTGTATCTGACCGGTTTATCTGAGGCATTGGCATTTCTCATACCATCGGGAATAATATCGGCAGCGAGTGCATCGGCATCCTCTCGAACATCAGCTTGTGCTTCCCGTAATCGAGAGCCATATTTGAGCGTGAGCCATTGCATAAGATCGGAAACTTCTTCAACACTTTGAATCCGTCCATAACATTCCTCAAAGTAATCATCCTCAGCGTCCAACTTGTCGAATAATCTCCTCAGACCCTTTTTGCGATCGAGGAGAGCAACGTACTTGAGAGAAAGTGTGTGGACTTTCCATAATTCATCTCGACTAAGATATTGGACATTGGTTTCATTGCCTTGGTTGTCTGATGTATGATGGGTGATATAGTCTTGTCGATTCATAAAAACAAATGGCACTTCAAGATACTTGGCGAGAAAGAATTCCAATACGTCTTTTATCGAAACTATGAAAGGCTCCTTCAAGATCGGGAAGAAACCATGGCGATCCTTCTGAAGGAAAAGTGTATTACACCTTTCAGAGATCCGCTGTGAAACCCACTCTGCAGCGCGGTCGAGCTCCTCAGAAGTCAAGAGCGGTTCAGTCGATGTGGCATTCGCTAGAGTGGAGGAGGCCAACTGAGTACGCTCTGGGATGTCCAAAAGTCGGATGGCTTCATCAGCCTCGGTAAGCATTCGGTCTTTGATTTGGCTAGGTTCGAAGATGTCCTTCAGTTGAACAGCTGTTGACCTATTAAAGGCGCCGTCAGCATCGTATTCAGCTTGTCCGCCATCTGCGCCTAGATCTTCGTATTCGTCCAGCTCGAGAGCCCATTCGTAGTCTTCACCATTCCCAAAGACTTCCATCACTTCATCCCATGCGTCTGGGTCGATCCCGGATACGTCAGGAGCAAGGGCACCCATAAGACGACCAGCCTGTTTCTGTCTCCCAGCATCTACACGCACAGAAGACGCCTTGCTTTTGCGCTTGGTTGACTTTTGTCGAGGAAGCGCTTCGTCTTCGGGAAACTCATCTTCTTCAATAAAGTCATCTAATTCATCATCCACACCAAGGCCGTCTCGACGACGAGGTACAGCAGGCTCATCCTCGTCATCGAATATCCGGTGAAGATCGTCATCATGGTCTAAATCGAGATCGTCGGAGGCTACCGATCCTGCACGCCGAAGACGCCGCTGAAGGACAAAGAAGGTTTAAACTGCTTTAGATGACATGGAGAAAAACATGTTATTCTATGATACATCCGCCCACCTTTGGCTTCCTTGAAGCCGTACCAGTGTTCTCAGCCAATAGCTCTAAATCGTCTTCATCCAAGCCTTCTTCTTCGTCTTCAGCTTCGATTGCGACTACGTAAATTTGGCCACACACAAGGATTTTGGTCAACATGCCGGAGGTTTACGGTATGTTTGCAAACAGAGACGCGCACCAGATCGATGTTTTTTACGGTCTTTGTGTTTATGACGATGTTTATGTTTCCGTTTCCGTTTTCGAGAAGAATAATCTTCCTCTTCTTCCTCTTCTTCCTCCTCTTCATCCGCAATAAATCCTAGTTTTCGATTCAAAAGTATAATAATCAATGAATTTGAGATTCAAACACGAAGAAATCTAAGTAAGATTGGAACATTAAAACCTTCTCGTACAGCCCGCTCCTCTTCGCTTCCTTCTTCTTCTTCTTCACTACTGTCCTCCAATGCCTTTTGTGGATCAGCTTCATCATATTCATCTGGAACGTCTCCTATAGCTGGTTCTTCGTCAATGCTAGCCATGATCGATGGTTTGGTAGTGGTGGTTTTTGGGACGAGAACCTCTAGCCAGAAGACCTTGATTGAAATTGAATGATGTTCAAGTTGATGATAGCCAAGTGATGTGTTATTCAGGTAATATGGTAATCGAACGAACCGTCCAAGTCAAAGTCGATCCAATCCGTACGTCACATACAAAAAGTGTCAGTCGGGTACTCTGCATACGACCTCATGAGCGTTACACTTTAGCTATGTAGAAGAAGCCATACTCCTCATACCCCATACCTAAGCCTGTGGCAAAATGCCATAACCCATACATTTTCAGATTCACTCGGAAAGCCTGCAACACCACCGCTGCAAACCGATCCCGATCTACAACTTTGAAGGATGATTCTGCCTTTCATGCAAATTCCATACGTCCAAATACAAAAACATGGAATGAATCAAACGAACCCAGCTCTTTGTCTCTCACTCGGAACCTCGACACCCAAAAGCAAAGGTAAACACATATTAAAGGTACAAACTCATATCTTCTTTCTGATTTTCTGTCAAATCAATACAAAATACAAACACAACCCAAAACGTAGATGCACAAATCAAAAAGTTTCGTTTTCAATTTTTTTCTTGTTAATACTCAAACAAACTAAATCCCCAAAACTCTCTGTGCAAGTAACTTCAAAACCAAAACAAAAACCACATTTGTCCATTATATCATTATATCATTAATAATCAAATTGTATTTTTTTTCTAAAGAACCCATCAACTCCCAATATAACGAGAAAACATTGAAACAGAAAACATTCAAAACCTTTTGCAACATTGTAACAATCTAAACACAGAATTATGCACATTTAACAAGAGACATCAATAAATAGATCAATAAATAGAAAAGAAAAATGAACAAGCGAAAAACCCCCACCCCGGTTAAATTTGGCATAATAATGATACTTATATACAGCACATAAATCTATTTGTTCAAAAAAAACCCTATCAACATATACATAAGATTTCACTATCAATCAACTAAATCTGTGTCCTTTTTTTAAATAAAACTCATTGCAATCTTTCATCTCAATATAATAAAAAAAATCGTATAATCATAAAAATCAGAAATCTAAGCAAAACATTACAGAAACTTTATTTTTTCAAGGTCTCCAATGTTTTCTAACACTAACAGAAGTCACCAAATTAGGAGTAGGTGAAGCATGATTAGGTGTCATTTTTAAAACTTCAGCTTTTCTTAAATATAATTGAATAGCTTCAGGTGGAGTAGAAATCGCCATGGGATGAGCACTTAAGGTTCTAGCTCTTGGTGTAGAAACAGATTGAGTTGAAGTTCCTAAGAGTTTATGTTCTGCTGATGCTCTTCTTGCTTCATTTGATGTCATCCATTTCTCTTGAGATCCTGCTACTGTTAAACCATCTGGCCTCAAGGGTGATACAGCTACAGCTTGTTTAGAATGTTCTAATAGAAAACTAAACATTCCAAATTCAAATCATCAGCAGAGATTACTTTCGTTCTGTTTCTGATCCACAGTTTAACGTACCTAGATAATTCATTCCAACCTCCACCAATCCTCACCATTACCGTCTGACTTCTCAAGATTCTACAGAAATACATTTTGTTACCAATCCAATACAGTCCACTATTATCCTCCCAAGTTTCTTCAACAGGCGCTACATGAACTTCAACCTACCCATTCAGCAATTTTCGTAAGCAAAATTTCATCAGCCAAAACTGGGTTACAGATTCCAAGTCAAAGAAAGTAAAAAACCACTCACTGCAAGTCGATTAACAACCTTTCCAACCATTTGATCAATGTTTCGATTTGGTTGAGGTCGATATTGGACTCGCTTTTTCTCAATACCATCCATTCGAGTAGACGGTGGAGTACTAAGCCCAAACGCGGTCCGACTCTGGCTCATGGACATTAGGCTGACTCGATTTCGAAGACCGCTACCACCACCCCCAATTCTTCCCCTCAAGCTCGAAGGAGCTCGGGTCCTCGTGTATCCCGAGGGAGGGGGATGACTGTCAAAATGGTCTTTAGAGGCAGATCGTGGATCTGGTGTTCTTCGCCCAGCTCGACAACTAGCAGCAAGGGATGGAGATGGCATATACGGCGAGTTGGGATGAGCATGACGATCGAGGCTGTGTTTCAATCCTCCTCTCGTTTCTATTGATCCTAATGGTGTTGAGATGGTTGGAATCTTAGCAGTTATGCGCGATGGTGATCCAGCAGTCGAACCAACTGAGTTACTCCTCAATCGTACTGGTGATCGATCAAGTAAAACAGGAATCTTTGAAGCTGGACTATTGTTCTTCTTGGCTGAGAAAGATTGAGGTATATAACTATCACTCCCTTCATCTGGGTTCAGTCTTAACTTGTTTGATCGATCATTAGGATCGTCCTTGGACTCTTGTCGATCTTTTACCATCTCTGATAATTCAGCCCAAGTTTGAGTAAGACGTTCTAATTGATATTCAACTCTACCATCATTACCAACCCCACAAGCTTTCAAGCTTACTTCTTTTAATTTCGTTTCAGATTCTTGATTCACTGAGAAGAGCTCGTCATCTTCTGAACCGTTATTCTGATGATGATCTAATGCATCAAGTAGACGTGAGAAACTTTGATCACATAATTCTACCGCTTCATTGAATTCCATCAATTCCTTCAGTCTTTCAAACTTTGATGAAGCCGAATCGTATTCTTTGACACATCTTTCTAATAACGTTTCATCTTTCTCTCCTGAGGCTGAGACTGACTCTAATTCCGACATCAGATCCAAGATTTCAAGATTGATGCCTTCCAACCTGCCCTGAATATCGATCACAGTCTCTCGAGTTGGTAAAGGCGCATGTCTTTTCTCAGGCTCTCGAACCCAACGATCAAGATCAAGTGAAACCAATCGATCCAAGATCTCGAACATCCTTGCCGATCTTGCCTTTTGTTGTTGACACAGCTTCATCCCCACTTCTGTCCCTTCTAGCATCTTGTTCACTTTTGCTGTGATAGAATTCAATTGTACACGTAGCGTCTTGATTCGGTTTAACTCCCCAGTTTCTTGAAAAGAAGTCTTGAAGCTTGTTTGATCTAAACCTTGATTCAGATCAGAGAGACATGCCACTGGCAAAGTAATCTCGAAAAGATCGATATGATCAATCAGCTGTGGCAGGCCAAGCTCGAGTCGAGTGAGAGTTTCGTGACTCTTAGAAGTCATTGCCACCAATCGTTTAATCTCCAAAAACTTTTGTTTCAGTCGATCATTCTCTTCATTCAACCTCGCAGAAGAAGTGGAAGAGGTAGAACAGTTCAAGCCACTAGTCCTAACTTCTTTGGTTTTAGCCTTTGATCCACTTTCGATTTGGGATGAAAGTGACTCAAGGTTATCAATTTTTGCACCCTCTTCTTCAATCTCTTTCATAAACGGACCCAATTCCGATTTGATCCAATGCTTCACCCGAGATGATTCAAGACCGATCTGGTGTGCAATCACAATCTGATCCACTCCCATTTCCTCCATCTGAACCAATTCCCCAGCACCCTGGACTATTCTTTCAATAGCTCTTCTTTCCGCTTCACTGCTCTTGCTTGAAACCTTTTCGAAACTTGATCCTATCCTCAACAATTCAGATTCTGCTTTTATCAAATAAGAATGTTCGATATCTGGCATCTTACTCAGGTTGGCAGTTTCTTCTAAAATATCAGAAACCTTGGACTTCATGAGCTGTGACTTTTGGCCGATCGAGGTCTGGTCCGTATTCTGACGGTTGATCAAACTTCGCAGATCTTCAAGAGCTTTCGAGAACCGATCACCCACGTCTTCACCAAGTGCTTCTTTATCAGATTTTGAAAGAGCTTGATCAAGTATTGTTTCATATCTTTCGATCATGTCTTCGATGTCACTTTCTTTGAAAACCGCATTGCATCGAGCACTCCAATTTGTTCGCAAGTCGTACTCTGATCTTCTCACATCAAGATCTGCTTCCAATTGATTGGTGAGATTCTCCAATGCTTTCAATCGATTTTGGGCCGATTCCCATTCTGGTTGTAATCGTCCCAAATGAGTTCTTGATCCATTCAACAGATCATCATCGAGAGGCAGTTTCTCTTTGATTTCGTCTTCAATTCTTTTCACTTTCAAGTTTACCTCATTAATCAAGTCCTTCAATTCAACCATTTTGCCATCTCCAATCGACGTAATCGTGTCCTTAAATTTAGTAACTTCTGATTGGAAATCAGGGAAAGGTGCCTGACCATCATCCCCGATCAAAGCAATCTCTGATCTACTAGTGAAATGATTTAGTTCCCAACTCTTTACTTGTGACTCAATTTCTCCCAAGTCAAGGTTAAGCACTCTCAATCGATCTTCGAAATCCGTCAAAGACATCATAGACTCATTCAATCTATATTTCCAATCTTCTCTCCATTCAAATTCGAGTTTTCTCCGTTGATTGATTTCTAGAAACTTATTTCTCAAACCAATCAAATCTTCTGATCTTCGAACAGTTGAATTAAAATAAGATTGTAACTGATGTTGTAACATTTGTTTAGGTAAAATAAATTGATCAGGTTTAAATAAATTTGAACTTAAACTCGGACATTGATGAATGAAATCTTCTAAACTTTTCGGGATTCGTTCATCTATCTCAGTTCGAATTTCTTGATTCAATTTGTTCGTGAGATTTGTGATCAATTCATGACATTGAGCTTGAATCTCGAGTTCTGGAATCGCTGGTTGCATTCGATCAGAACCTATGTGTTGCAAACGGGGCCGGGGAGGACCAATAAAGTTGATCAGATTTCAGATCAAATTTCAAAGGTAGCAAATAGAGAAAATAATAAGACCTACCAATAACTTCCATCCAGACATTCAATTGGCCTTCGACTTTTTCCAACCCATTGATTATATCCTTGATCTCTACCTTCACATCTTCAATACCATTACTAAATCTTTTTCCAACTTCGCAATCAATCCATTCCAAAAGACTAAATTCATTACATAATTGATCCCTTAATCCAAACAAACTCATTTCAATCCCATTCAAGAAATTCTTGATTTCTGCCTCATATGATTTAATCTCTAGTCCTTCATTCTCCTCTACCACAAACTTGATTCGAGCTGGTAAAGATTTGACTAAACTTTCAAGCTCCGGAACATACTCTTTAACTTTGGTCACTAGTCTATTCCGACCTCGATTTACATTTGTCTCTCCCTGATTTCTTCTATGCCTCGTGGTTGTATCAGTATCAGTATTTGAGGTTGACTCTGAAGTGATTTCATACGTCCGATCCAGTTCAACTCCAATTGTATCTTGTACACGTTTAATCAGTCGACTACCTTCAATCATCAAACCGTCTTGGAGATTGTCTAAATTCTGAATCTCTTGAGTCTGAAGCTTAATTGATTCTCGAATCCTTTCCAATCTTTCCAACTCCTTGAGCTTTTCATGTTTCAACATATGATGTAACTCTGAGATTTTGGAATGAATAATAGGTTGGTTGGGTAATTGGGCAAGTATAGAGCTGATAAGGGGCTCTAGATCAGCCACAATTAATTGTCTTGCTTCTGTACTATCCTTTAATAAACTCGTCTGACTGCTTGTGATCTGGAGCAATCTCTCTTCCTCCTTCACTTTCTTTTTTGAATCCTCCAATTCACTTTCTTCAGCATCACTCAATAGACCTGGTACCCTAGGGATTCGATGGAGATGATCATCACCTATCATACTAGTAGATTTTTCTTCTTCAATCTTGATCAGCTTTTTCCACTTTGATCGACCAATCTCCCAAATCAACTTCGTTCTCAAAGTTTTTACTTGTTTTTCGCCTTTAATCAAACTTTTCCATCCATGTCGAACAAGCTTAAGTCTTTCAATTTGTAACGTTCTTGATCGTATAAGTTCTTCAATCTCATCCATCTGATTCTTGAGATTGCGTGTTGTTGATTGAGTATCTGATTTGATTTTAGGATCAACGCCTAAAGCCTTTAACTCTATTAACACTGTCTCAGCATTTTCTAAAAGTTTGAAAGCTAGTTGCAATTCGACTTTTAATTTCTTTTCAATTTGATACCAAGCTTGATCAAACGCATCACTCGATGACCCTTCTAATGTGTCGACTCCTATTTCAATTTCGTGGGTAGAAGTCACATCTGTCGGAGCACCAGCTCCTTTTGACTGTGATCGATCGAGAGCTTCGATATCTTCAATTAGTTCTTTGAATCTCATTTTACTTGCTTCCATGGCCGATCTGATCTCCTTAGATCTCTCAATCTTATCGACTGCTAATTTATACAGATTGACCAATTCGATCAATTGGTCCAAACGTTGTTGTGATCTTTGAAGACCATTCGTGAGATTATTAATCAATGCTTGATTGAGTTGATCTTGATCGGGATAAAATTCATGAGTAGGTAAACAAGAGAAATGTTGAATTCGCTTTGAATGGCTTTGATGGGTTTTGATGATCGAGTTCAATTTAGTTTCAATGATTGCGAATTTAGGTTTATGGTTAGATGAGATCCGATTCGAGTTGATTTCTAATTCAATCTCCCTCTTCATGATCTCCACTTCATTGTCTAATGAGCGTTGATGATACCAAATCTCATCGGCTTGTTTGTATTGATCTAGGAGAGTAGCATAAAATCTGGCTATATCAGATGATACGATCGATCTCACACTTGCTTCTAATCGGTCTTGCTCATCTAAGAAGGCTTCTGGTAAATGTAAGCCTGAGTCGATCAATCTATCAATGGTTGTTGAAGTAGGTATCACTAAACGATTGAGTGTACTGAGTTTGGTACTGATAGATGAAAGTTGCAAAGTCAAAGATTGAATTCGCATGGCTCTAGATTGACTTGAGATCAAAGGAGAATGAATCGAAGTCGGCAGAGTTGCCGAAGGGGTGGGTGTGGTAGGTAAAGAGTGATTCCGATTAGAACTAGAGCTACTACGATGAGTCCTTACACTCATCGAAGACTCGGGATTGACCGTGATCCTAGCAGAATACGTTGGAGATGGCGTTCGATAGTGCTCGTCAATGCTACTTTTTCTGTCACTGTTATAACTGTTTAATTTCATAGGCGTGTGAGTTTGATCAAGGGGCAAGCATGTTTCGCCATTGGTATGGTCTGTATCAGGTTGAGGATGATGAACGCTACTGATTGAGAGCCGAGTAGAGGATCTTCTAGGTTGGTTTTGATAACTAAACGATTCTTGCCGAGAACGAGGAAAAGGAGTTTGAGCAGATAAGATAGGAGAACGTGATTGAGGTCCCAAGCTTTGTCGCAAGAGTGGAGATGAAGGGGTTGGAGTTGAGGTTGGAGTTGTGACTGGAGTTGAATGATCTGGATGAGGAGGTGACCATCTAATCTTTGAGATCAATTTAGGTCTCTCTTGTTGTAATTCATCAAGTTGAGCTTTTAATTTTTTGGTTTGTTGATCCCATTTAATCCTTAAATCAAGAATTTGCAATTGTTTTCGCCGTGATCTAAGAAGATGCTCTAGTCTTGAGAAGGCTTCGAGTGTACCCAAGGTTAAACCCACTAGATCGGTATCTTCTCTTGACATGTTAGTAGTTTTGGCTTAAGAAGACAAAAAATCCAGATTACATTCAGTGTTTATTGTGATACGCTGATGGGCACAGAAATAGTACTGACACATTGCCACTTTCTTCATGAGAGCAAATTCATCCTCTCGAAAGATATCAGCTTCTCTTTCGATTCGATCATGTTCATGCCACCATTTCTCCCATGTTTTTGATGAAATATCAGAAGAAGCGGGTGCTAAAGGTTCAAATGGTAAGATCTTAGGTAAATTAGATAAAAATTGAGCTTGTTGATCGATTCTAGTTTTGCGTTCATTTAACCTATCAAAAGAGAAGAAGAGATCATAAGATTTTGGGTTCATTTGGTTCATGTTTTATGATTGATGATTGAAATAAAATGTAAAATGTACCCTTCTAATAGTGAGATCAAATGAATATCCAATTTATGAGGTTTTGATTGATTTGTGATCTCGGTTGCTGCATTAATTTTAGTAGTGATTGGTGATAGTTCTTCGTTGTTGTTGATGGATATGATTGAAGTAGGTGGTTGAGATGATGATGTGGATTGATCCATTTTGGTTTGCTAATCAGTCATTGAAAATATCATCAGTCTTTTCAATCAAATCCAATCAAGGTCATTTATAAGAGGACTTCACTAACATTCTCATCATCCCTCATTCAATCATGTATACTTTCTTTACCTTTTACTTGATCTTGTATCTCTTTTTCAATTTCCTGACGTTCTTTCTCTGATCTTGAATATCATGTATCGACTTGATGTGTTTTGATTTGTGACTTGATGAGTTCAAATGGTGATGATGACTTGTGAGATTGGTTGGGGTTAAATTCAAAAACTGCGGGTTGGAATCGTGAACGGTAAATGATTACATAAACATTTTTAACAACTTTGAAACTTCCAAAAATTCAACCCACTCTGCTCAGATTAATCAACTCATCCCTCTTTGGATTCAACCGCTTTGACTGATTTATAGTTTACCCTCAATAGCTTCCGCTCAACCCTCTCGAATTTGAAAGCATTTGCATATCCCCATTTATCTTATCTTTAGAAGACATTCCAGTTCAGATCAAGCAATTCCTGGAAACAGGGTTACTTACTGATGCAAATCCCATTGATGTCAAGGAAGACTTGATTAAGAACCACCATATGTATCACAGGCTATCAGAACAACGTGTACTACCTACTGTTATTCTCTTTCTCCATCGAACTCAATTGTTTTGTTTCGCCCAATCTCTTTCTCACAGCAAGCTTCCCTCATAGAGTGCACACCGCTGCAAGCAATGTGAAGGAAATTTTTACTAATATATTTCATTATAATCTTACAAGACTAACACCCTGAAGAGAGTCGAGGGAAATTGCTTCAATCTCAATTTATAATCTCAAAATATGGAAGAAAGATCTGCAGTCAACAAGGCAGCTCAGATCACCTTGATCAGATCATTATTGGTAGCACTTGGTGGCCAACCGCCTGGCCCGCCTCTAGTAGACCCAGATGTAACAACCCCAGACAACCAGAGCTCATGACATTGACAGGGAACTAATCTTGGATGCTAGTTTGGAATATATAGACAACACCACGGAGGTTTTGCAAGCCACTGATCAAGTCACACACAGACAACAAGATCTCATGGATACCACCAGTAGGTAATGGGAAGGGCTGTGCATTAAACCAAATGAGCCCTTCATCATCTGATAATAGGTTGATGACCAACAGAATCCACCCTGGTAAGCCCATTCACATCATACCGTAAGGTTTTCCCTCTTGTCATCACTGCCTTTGGCACGCACCTTGTCCCAACACCGCCTAATTTTTGTTTTCCAATTGATTGGATGCAGGGTTGGCTGAAGACCTATGATCCCCTAAGGAGAGTGTAATCCTAGGATCCCTAGAGAGGGGGGATTGGATTGCATCGATACAAGTGTACCTCCAAAGATCCCTAGAGAGGGTGGAGTGGAGACAGACAGTTGTGTTAGCATGAGACCCATTGTGGTGCAACATGATCAACAGAACCCCTAACTTATGTGTGGTTGTGATTGCAGATGAGTTGAGCACTACAGATGTGAACAAACAAGTTGAACTGCTTTACATGGTTGGAGTCAGAAATTACAAAGAGGCTGTTGCCCTCCTCAATCACCTTCTAAGATCAAATGCAGGCAGTGTGGTCAACCAAAGAGGTGAAAGGGTCTCACTTGCCAGCAATAGTGGGCGTCCACAATTGGGGCCCTATTGACCTCACAGCAGGAGCAATGCCCAAACCAATCCAACGTGGATGTTGGTATCGGATTGGTTTCGTGTCTAGCTTAACAACAAGCCCACTGTGCCAGGTGATTTTTCTCGGACTCGTCCGCCCCTGGCACAGGGGGCTTGCACATTAAACGACAATCGTTGCGTGACTAATAGCCTCTTTTTGGTGGGCGTTTTTTCACTTCGCTTTTCCACCACGAGTCACAAGTAGGTTTCTTCCAAAAAAACAGTCAGATGAGCTCTATCGAGTTCTGAAGGAAATGGCCTCTTCAGAATCTCGACAGAGCTCATGATCGTGTTGATTCATTGAGGCTCCTTGTTTTGAGATTTGAAATTTTGACCCCTAAGATTGTTATGCGTGACCTCAGAAAGGCTTGAGCGATGGTCAATTGACTCCCTTAAACAAACTTCTTACTCGTTTCCCAGCTCGATTCTTGTGGGCTGGCACTTTTGATTCTCTTTTTTTTCTAATAGAAGTTATGTACAAGATGCTGAACTCCTACCAGCCAGTTTCAGAAACAAGATCAGAGTAATGTTGAATGAGATAGGATGGATTGCATCCAAAAGTGACCCAAATTTCACTTTTTGGGGCTATTGGTCACGCCAGAGATGTTGTTTAATGTGCAAGTCCCTTGTGCCTTGGCTTCGGGCTACCGTGAGCTTTTGCACGATCGGACTTGGGTTAAGTTAGGTTTCGTGTCGCCGACCCAACACCAAATCATCGGGTTTTCCCATGTTGGTTCAGCCAACCCAATATGAGGAGTGAGGATTTTCCATATTGGGTATTGGCAACACAATACATGATGGAGGCAACATGCCTTTTTCTTACTGGGAAAGCCTTGCAACCAATCTTTAACTATGGTATTGGCTTGCATTGCTTCAGCAACACAATATGGCCCACCAGATTTTTGTTGTCCTCATATCATATCGGGTATTGGTCTGAATATGTGGGTTGGCCAATACAACATGGAAAACCTCCAAAAAGTTGTATCATGTTGGATTGGTTTGGGTGTTGGCAGGAGTGCTGTTTTCAAGTTCAGACAGTGTGGGTGAAATCCCATCAGCAAAACAAACCATGGTATACACCATACCCCCTCAGCAGACTAGATCTGAGGAATCTCCTTGTCTGACTATTCCTACACTCCGAGATTCCCACCTGTTCATTTCCAAGAACCACAAGCTCCCTCACAAGTCTACTCACCTATATGTATCAACATCCTGATCCACCACACTGGCACAAGCCTTACCAGAGCCCAACAGCTCCACACAAGGCACAGTTTCTGAGGCCAACCCTTTTTGCACAAACTCAAATGCCCACTCAGACTCCAGTTGTACTTGTCATTTACCTTTGTTCAGCAGAAGATATGGAGGAAGAAGAGCAGGTTTGAGGCCCTGGTGGCATCCACAAAAGGCCGGATAGTCTTGAGAAATGGCAATGTAATCAAAAATTGAACAATGTAGTATTTAAAGCTCAACAAGAGCTTTACAACACCTAGCAAGGGATAATCTATGAAAGAATAACTATTCAAAGTTACCTAAGACTGCCTTCTTCAAAGAAATCAGCACAAGGGCACTTTCTGCCTGCTTTGTGATAACCAAGAAACTGTTAAAAGCAACAAAGAAATGAGCTCAATACTTGCTATAATTATCATTCCCAGTTCAAAAGTGCAAAAAAAGTTCAATAGGTTAATAGATCAAATAAAATAAGTCACACTCATTCATTTTAGACCCTCATAACTGATTTATTTTCTCAGAGAGTTTTACAATCCAGATGGGATGACCGAGTGGTTAAGGTGGCAGTTTAGAACCTTCAAGAGATTTAGCTGCTTCACTTTGTGAGCGTGAGTTCAAATCTCACTTCCGTCGAAGTGACTGTTTTTGAGCTGTGGCTTGAGGTGAAGAAGACATACAATGAGCTTCAGTGGTCTATGAATATATGAACCATACAAGTGGTATGTGGCCCTGTTTTGGCCTGCAAGCACAAATGTGGAAATTTCATACCTGAATTCCGTGCCTCTGGGGTTTGTTGTATTTTTTACCCCAGACACTTAGGAGGGGACTTAGTTGAGTTAGCCTGAATGTGTGCATTGGGCTGCTCCAATACACCCTGCTATATTCCTGCTTTTTTATAGTGTAGTGCTACACTCTGTCATCTCTTTTGCTTTTTTTTATAACTTGTTATCACAAAATTAGCTCATAATCAGTTACATCATGAACTCATATATGGTGTGAGAATAAATGTCATTTCAATGGGATAAGACCTTGTACTAGATTTTCAGAACATTTGATCATGATACAAAATTCATAGATGTTTATGTTCTGGTGCATTGATAAAACCTGTTGATAAGTTGTGATATAGTAATTGGATAAATTCACTTCCAAGACTACTTTACAACATTACTCAAAAAATGTTGGATCATCAAGAAAACCCACACACTTGTAACAAATATTGCATTCTTCCTTACCTTTAGCTTTATCTTTTCCTCCAAAAAAAACATTCATCTTATCAGTTCAATCTTGAACATATTTACATTGAGATCTTAATCTTCATCAAGAATATGAAGAAATTCAAAATCAATTTCCACTTTCAAAATCAAGAACCAAACCAATCAAACTAGTGTAAGCTAAACAAACAAACAAATTCATGCTCACACCACACACACACACACACACACAAACAAATCAAAACACAAAACACTGTGAATTTCATTCAACTTCCATAATTGGGAAGGGGAAAATGATCAGGAGTATGGTTTGGCATGAAAGGATCTATCACTGCATGCCTGAGCCATAACACCCACACTACATATGTGCAGTAGGCTGAGTGAATGGGTAGCTGTATCATGTACATACCGGTATGCTCAGTTTTCTGCTCATCTGAATACATGAATTATATGTAATACATGCTGTAGCTTTTTTCAGCTCAACAAAAGCATTCCAAAAATTGACTACATACACTGACTCAAAGTTTTGGTGTAATTTCATCAACCAAACTTTATGTAACACCTTTTCTGTTACTGACAAATGGCTTTGAGAATATTGCCTGAGTAGCTATGAAGATATATATAGTGAATGTTTGGGACAGTTTTGTCAATGTCAAAAAATTTACATGATGTATCACATGTGATCTATTTTTTCAGATGAGTACATAACTGAGCATACCTGTATGTATAAGATAGGCAAATAGTCACTCAGCCTGCTGCACATATGTAGTGTGGGTGTTATGGCTCAGGTGTGCAGTGATGGATCCTTTTGTGAAAAACCATACTCCTAATCATTTTTCCCTTGCCACTTGAGGAAGTTGAATAATTTTCACAGTGAAATATCAATTGTTTACTTCAATCATCACTTCTTCTCTTCTTTTGGTTTTGATCATTAATGATTTGAAAAATCAAAATAAACCCTTTGTAAGTAAATGTTTTTTCTGATGATGATAATTTGTTTCAAGCATAAAAATGAAAAAGTAAGTAGTGCAAAGAAAATGTAATAAACTCTCTCTATCAACAAACTCTGTAATAAGTATCTCAAACCTAATTCAGATCATATCACACATCACACATCACACATCACACATCACACACATACAATCAAATAATCATATGAAAAACATGAGCAATAAACCCATCATCATTCAATACCTGATCAACCATTAAGCTCAATATTTTGTTCAAAAAAAAAGTCCATACAAGTTTATCATCTCAATAAGAAAAAGAAAAAAAGAAAAAAAAACTAAGAGAAAAGATCAAAACTTCAATAAACAAAAAAAAACCAAGACCAGACCATTAAAACCCATGTACCAATACCAACCCATACCAAACCCAAATCAATCATCAAAAACCAACCGAAAAAAAAATCTCATCACACTGCTTTGGATCATGAAATCTTTCAAAATAAGAAGAATATATGGATAGAGATATATATTGATATGAAGAAAGAGAGAAATCGATAAAAAAAAAATCAATGATTAAAAGGTTCTGGATATATCAATAAAATGCTTGATTTGTTTTTAGCATTGGTCTTTAAGTTTATTTTTAGGAAAAGTATATCTAAAAGACCCAGAACCAAATGAATGTTAATTGATCAGTACACGTTTCACATCATAGGTTCTACAAACCTGAACTTACCCAGCTTCTTTCCAAGTAGTAAAGTTTGGATTTGTATAAGCACCCATATGTCGGTTAATATAATCTTCTGTTGGGCGATCTAATCATTTTGTAGAATCGTAATTTGGAAAATCAGTTCATTTTTTTCAAATCATCAGAAAGCCCATCAAGTAGACAAACCTTTTGGATTACAGCCAATGTTGGTATGTCCATCCTTTTGATAGATTCGTACGTAATCAATGTACATATTGGCTGGAAATGTTAATTTATCCCATTCAACGATTTGAAATTTGTTTCTATCATCATTACCCATACACCAATCATTGTGTCAGTTGTTTTCTTTATGAGGCCAGTGTCTATAAAATAGAAGACTCACGAGATTCCCAAGTTCAAGATCACATACATCGGTTCCATGGTGATCGGTCGAGGTGAGATCTCAGTGGCCGAAGGTTGTCCAATCGCATTAGCATAAATTGACCAAGTTTCTTGACCATTATAAGCCCATGTCACTCGACCTCCATCAGCTTGATAACCCTTGACATATTCGAACCCAAAGGTTTGATAACCTTTTCCATCATAAGATGTCCCATCTGACATGGTGATGCCTGATAATGACTCTTGCCAAATCGCTCCATGCCAAGTATTGATGACCGTACCAGCATTAGCAGAAGTGGTGGTCACTTGATTGACAATGTGCATACTACTCGAATCGTTGGCCCATTGATACCCTGCATCCATTGGCGCGATCTGAATCGATTGTGATACCGATCCAATGTTCCCATTCGCTCCGTATCCATATTGAGCTTCCAATACATCAATCTCGGGTCCGGATCGACCTACACCCTCATGTGGACCAGGGTGGTCTTCTCCTTTACACGTACAAGCAGAGGTTCGTTGTCCGGGTAACCAGGATAGTTCACCTCCATAATCACGAGATCCACTCGTCTTCGCTGCATCTGGTGTACGTCCATCAGCGTTGGTCTGATTAGGTAGTGTGCCCACATCACATGCTTCGTAAGAATAAGCTGTTTGTTCGATGCAGAAAAGATAAGTCTCTGTCAACCTTTGCCGCTCTAAGCTCAAAATCGAAAAAAAAACTTACGCCACATTCCTTCGTTTGTAGCACCAAAGCCAGCCCGAGCAAGATTTCCCATGGTCCAGACACCAGGCCAAAGTCCTTGTACACCAGGTTTGCCAGGTAAAGAGATGTTCACTTCAATGTAACCTTCTGTAAAACAAAACTTATTCCAACTTTGAATCATACCCGACCTGACGTTTAGGTTATGGATTGGTTCTTGTGAGAGTGTGATCACTAATTTGCCATCTTTGGTGGTGACTGCATCTGGGTCGTACCATTCAAAATTCGTGGTTTGCCTAGAATCACAAATGGGTAAGTCAACAAGATATTATTTGGACGGCGATATTAGGTTCGAATTCACATACCAATAATGCAGATCGACTGCTTCCCAGAACGGATCATCCCCTGGCCAAAACGTACGACCATCGGTGTTGAATTCGTCAGAGAAGACCAGATTGTATTTTTGACCATCAAAACCAGTTCGAGTTTTCACATCATCAGGAGTAGTGGCATCGATGAGTTGAGGTAATCCAGGAATGTCAGGTACTTGACCAGTACCGTTGATCCCCCCTAGGTTCCATCCGATCAAACCAGGAGCTTGACGAACAACATAGGTTATGATGGGATAAAGAGCAAACAGGGCAATCAAGCCACCGACCAAGACAGCAAGAGACACTACATTCATCCAACCTCGCCCTGAGAAAAAGATGATTTTACGATCTGCAATTGAATCTAATCTTGGATCAGGATCGTGTAAGAAATCATCAGGTTCTTTATTTTCTTCTTTCCATAATAAATCATCTGTTGTTTCACCAAATCCATAACCTAAACCTGGAGAAACATTAGATTGATGATTGAGATGAGCTTGATGAAGGTGAGGATTGTTACGATGATTATATTGAGTCCCATCATCGAGCGAAACAAATGAATCACGAATCGAGCTAAGGTCTTCTTGAGATGGAGATTTGTGTAATTGGTTTGCTCTGAATCCAAATGAATTAGGAAGTTGATTAGGATAATATTCATGACAATCTGATGTACCACCCGATGTAACAGAAGTAAGAGATGTTAAGCGTTTTGATGAATTGGAATCTTGGGGACTGAATTGAGATGATTGAAGTTGTGGTGATCGAAATTGATCACTCAATCTAGAGCCAATCGAATTTGAACCGATTCCTACAACACTCAGTTGAGCTGGGAATGGACCATAATCACTACCTACTAAACCAGCAGCTATAGCATTAAGACTGTTTAGATCAGGACCACTTCCATTGATAGGACTACCACCATGATGAGATGAAGATCCATAGGTTTCCAAATAAGAATCACGATGTCTTGATGATCGACGAGGATGATTGAATTGAGGGTTGTTTGTGAGTGAATTTGTAGATTGATTGAAGTGATTTTTTGGACTTGTTCGATTTTCTTCGGTTGATGAGTTTTCGGTCGTAGATTGATCTAATAATAAATCAGGACTTGAAAAACTCGAATCTTCAATAGGTTGTTGTGACGATGGAGATTGTTGTTGTTGTTGATGATGATGATGAGAATGAAGAATAGTAGGAATCGATTGATTTGAATTCAAGTTTGGTGAATTAAAAGATGGAGGATTGGGTAATTGAGACCTTGATGGATGATTAGAAGGAGGTGAATATGGAAAAGGAGGTGAAGGTGAATCAGATTGAGGAACTGGATCGTAAGGCATTGTGAATTGTTTTTGATATTTGATCGATTTTGAATAGATTGGGATAAGATGAGTTTTGAAGTGTGATTAATCAATGTTGATTGATTGAGTTAAATATCGAATTAGATAAATGATGATGAATGATTGAGTGATGGATGATGATGATGAGATGATGATAATAAGGAAATGAATGAGAATGGTAGTAAAATGATTGATTTGATTTGATTTGATTTGATGAGAAATTCAAAACGTAAGACGAAAACAATTTGGTAAACAAGAGTTTTTAAAAATTTAAAATATTAAAAAAACTAATTTATATTCAAGGTCAAGCTCAAAGGTAAATAATAATAATCAATTTCTCTTCTTTACCTTTCTTCTATCAATCTAAAACGCTTCTTCAAGTCTTGTATGTATGTATCTAACCTCGAGAATCAAATTGCTAGGGTCAAAAGTGTTAGAAAGCTTGTATGAATATATAATCGATCGATTGGATTTATGGAAGCGTTGATTGAGAGTGGATTCATTGAACTTCTAAATTCGAAATTATCTTGATTTCTTTCTTTGACAGAGTTCAATCAATCTCAAAGACTCAAGACTCAAGTTGAATTATGTAAAATCAAAATTATAACAGAAATGGTACAAAAACCATTCAAAGGTAACCCTTTTAAGTACAATTCAAACAACCTTTCAGTTTTTGATCTTGCAGTTTCAGCTTTCTCACTAACCAAACATTGATGATCTTGCTGTGAGAAGTTAGAGCTTCTTTGATTCATGTCACATCAACTCTCTCTGATCAAATCAGCAGTTGGATAGGACCCAGGAATGCGCCTGGTAATGTACGTGACGAACAAGGGGGGTTTTGAGGGCAAAAACTTGCAGATGTACGTGACGAAAAGGGGGTTTTTTCTGGATTTTTACCAAAATGTACGTAACGTGAAAGGGGGGTTTCAAGGTGTGGTGAACTGATGTACGTGTTGTGAAAGGTGATATTTTCACACAGGTAGGTTATGTCAGGTAGAGGCAGGTTTACCACCCAAAACATCAGACCTCATCAGACTAGTTCACAAGTTCATACCTCTTCACACAGCTTCTCCGCATACAATCACATCTGATCAAATCTGATCACATACTCTTACAATCCCTCAATAACCTACAAGAACACATCAAACATGTTATCTTTTGAGCAAACATTACAAAAAATTACAACCCTGTGCAACCAATGCCCTAGTCTTCGAGAAGGGACTCGTAAAGATCTCACCTTCAAGACGTTTTCCAATGCTCCAGTTACCAATGCTGAAGAAGGAATGTGGTATTCAGTTAACTTAACTCTTGATTCCGTATTTGGTCGCGACTGTATCAAGAAGAACATATCAAAAGGGACCTTTGGACTTCCACTGGTGGTCGAATGGGTCCGGAAAGCTCAAAAGCATCAGACATGGGACGGCGATTGTGATAAGTTGATAAGGGTCAAGCTGGACAATATTATATCGGCGCTCAAAGGTGAGTCTTCTACAGTTCTGTATCAGAAATGATGGGAGGATATGTAGGATGATGCAGGAGTATTTACTGATTTGAATGTAAATCTCAATATTGAAAGATGCAGGAGCTGAGGATAACGAATCTGAAGAGCCGAGCGTCTCAAAATCGGTGGGTGGTACGAAACGACGGATTGTGTCCAACCCAAAGACCTCAAAGACTCCAAAGCCTCCAGCCAAGCAACCAAAGACAACTTCTACAAACGACTCAAACATCATTGTCTTGTCCTCTGACGACGAGGTGGTAATCACAAAGGTTACCATTCGAGGCACCACTAAGAAAGCTCAAAAGCAAGTCAAAAAAACGAACGTACTCGGATTGTGCCCGTTATCAACCCCAGACAATACCTGCAAGCGATGCAAGGTGGAAGAGCGTCCTGGAGGCAAAGAATTCTCATGCCATTGTGGTGCCAAGCCAATTTGGCTGGACAGTGGTCGTGTAAGATCAGCAGAAGCTCACTGGGCTAGTGGTAAGTCATATTGTTGTGATTTTACGTAGGCTTTTAGGCTAATTCTTGATTACAATTGTAACAGCAACTTGTAAGGACAAAACCTGTGGTCTCACAAAGACTACTCAGTTGACTTCTTATTTCCAGTCTTCGACAGCCCTGAATCCGAATTTGATTGAGGTAACTTGTCCTGGACTCAATGACAACACATGGAAGCGAGATCGAGCTACACAAAGCATCACATCTTTTATCTCAAAGACTCCTAGCATTTATTGTGGTAACTACCGACACGAAATCTGTAGAAGTCTTTTTGGAAGCCAGGCTCAAGAGAGCAAGTTGTCAAAAGAACAGTAAGCTGAACCGATAGCTACCCTGGATGCTCGATCTATATGGCAAGTCAAGCGACAAGGCGAGCGATCTGCGATTCATTCTAGCAACTGTACAAAGACTTTTCTTCGTCGAAAGAGAAACAACAAGAAATTGATATGCGATGCTTGTGAAGAAGTCAAAGAAAACCGTAGCTTACTCCGAGCCATCAATACTAAATTTGCCGACGACAAAACATTCAAGTACTCTCGGAACACTTACCACGAGGACAACAACAACTGCTTCTCACCTACTTTATTGAAACTTAGCGACTGTCGCCTCCTCTGCACATCTATTGACACAGCTGCAAATGGTGATTTTGGAAATTTCATGACAGTTGTTGCAGCATCATCTCGGAATGGACTGTTTGATAATCGGGACGCGACACGTGGCTTGATCAAGGCCGTTGCAATCAAGGCTGCACGGGAAAACACTGGAAAGACAACTCGAGGGATGAAAATCGATTCGTGTCTAGACGAGTTTGTGATCACTCTGGGTGCCATCAGCCCACGGGCTCTAAGTCTCTTCAACGACAACTTTGCAGGCCGTAGTAATCGAAGTCTACGGATGATAAGAGCAAAAGAAGGAATGCATCTTCTTGATGGTCTTCACATCGCAAATTTCAATCGAATCTCTCAAGTGCTGAAAGATCTTGGCTACTCTGGTCCAGTCGCAGCTGCTTCAGATCAGACAGTGTGTGTAAAGCGCCTTCGCCATTATAATGGATGTTTGGTTGGGGCTCAAGGTGGGGATATTCCTTTCAAGGATGCTTCTGAGCTCCCAGATCTGGTCAAATCAGTTGTAAAGAAGAAAGATCTCTGCTCAAAAGTAAGACATACTTTCTCAGATTTTATCATCCTTTGCTTTATCATTCAAAGGAGCTTTCCAATCATTAACTTCGAGTGTATCCCCTTTGAACAGATTCGAGCTTATACACTGCAGGTTCCCTTGCCTAATGTCCCAACTTTTGTAGTGGCTCTGATCGCTAGTTGTGATAAGGAGACTTCAAATGACATACTCGACAACCACATCAAGTTCCTTAATTTAGCAGAGGAATCTGGTATCAATATTCTTTCGCTTGGTGCAGACGGCGCACCAACTGAGCTATGTGCTCAATCTGCACTCGCGGAAACAGCAACTCAATTTATATCATACTCGAACTCAACGTACAACGTCCACATCAAGGTCTCTCTTATGGGTCATCCTCCACGACCAATTGTAATGGTACAAGACCCCAAACATGCTCGTAAGACTGGTGCAAACCAGCTGGGATCCGGAGCTCGTCTAATCATCATAGGCAAGTATCATGTCTCTATACAACAGGTTGCGGCGATTCTCCAGTCGGGCCGCAGTCCACTACTTCATAAAGACGTATTTGACTGCGACAAACAGGACGATGGGCGAGCATTTCGCACTTTGAACTCGTCCACACTAGCAGTTTCAGTTGCCGAAGACGACAGGCTTGGTTTATCGATCTACCTCTATGTGATTGGCAAGATGTGTGATGCCTGGCTGAACCATTGGATCGGACATCGTGAACGCATCCGATCAGCGTGGACTGCCGAGTTTTTTTTTAGACTTTGGAAGAAGGACCTTCTCAAACGACAAGCTGAGCCTCACAAGCTCATGAGTTTTTCTCAAAACTGTATATCGGCTCAAAGTTTCAAAATATTTTCAACTCTTGCTACCTCCTTACTCCAACTCATCATAGCTCATCGAGAGTTCTATCCGACCTACCCATTACTCCCATGGAAACACGGCAGCGAGCCCTGTGAACACGTCTTCGGCTGGATGCGTATTATTTCGCCAAGATTCACAGTTCTCAACGCTCGGATGATGATGCCGAAGATTCACGCGATCGTCAAGAATATCATGGCGGGAACAATCAAAATACCGCCGTCTGAACACATGCATTCTGGATACCAGTATGCTTTCTCCGACGAACCTGAAAACGAAAATCTCAAGTTTCTTGCGGAATTCCCGACTGATGAAGAGATCTCAGAAGATCTTGCAATTGCCTATGAGCGAGCCAATCAGCTTGCACTTGTCTGTGGTATGAATTCACTCAATTCTCTCATTGAGAACGTTCTGGGGCCAAATTTGGATGAATCGATTGAAAATTCACCTGAAGACTTATCAGGTACGCTGATTTTACTCACTTTCCTAACTCCTACTGACATGTAAACATTGAATCCTAGATATATCGGTTTGTGCTACTCAACTCTATGATATTGAATATGGATACACAGCTCGCAACATTTGCGAAAAGGAAGCCCTTGAAGCAGCTGCACATTTAACCAAGGAACAGAATGCCATAGACATGTGTCTTGAAGCCTTGCCTGAAGATGCTGAAAGTGAATGCTTACAGAATGCAGCAATGTCTATATCAAATCTTCTCAATCCAGCACGTAAGGCCCTTTCAGTTATTATTTCTAAGCGTTCACTACACTTTACTGACACAGTACTCTCTTGCTTCAATAGCTGTAGCTCAGAATCATCAAAACTCAAATGACACCAAAAGCGATATAGCTTTCGGTCCTTTAGTCATTGATAGAAAGCTCATCGGCGCCAGTCTTATAGGTATCCAAAAACAGCACGACAGCAAGGTTGTAAAGAATAAGGGAAATGAGAGAAATCTCATCCATCCGGATGAATTACGTCCAGAATTGACAAGCAAAACTAAGAGTGGTGGTGCACAAGCCAGTGCTTGCTCAAAAATTATTGCCGTGTGCTTCAAGAACTTGGAAGAAATTCCAACCGGCGAAGCACGCCGACATCGCTGGAATATCAATGTCAAGATCAATCTCTCTGGGATTGTCAAAGATACAGCTAATTTTGGTCCGGTCCACCTACAAGGACTTCTCGACGGTGGCGAAATTAAACCCGCGAACCCTATCAAACCTGGAAGCTTCCTCATTGTTATCAAGCATCATGTACGTTACCTGTGTTTCATGAATTTGGTGATAATGATTCTGATGTATTGATATCATCTAGACTCTGTACTTGGCACGAACCCTTGTTGTCTATAAGCTTGTCAACAAAAAGCATGCATTTGTGACAAGTGCAAATGCTAGGAAGGGTTTGTCACACATTGCGGTACAAATTTATTTCTACAACCCGGCTTACCCAGTTGTAACCCCAACTCAAGGCTTGTCATCCACTGCGTTGACATACTCTTTGTTAGATGCTACGGATGTAGTTTATGTTTTTGATCCTTCTGCAGGTTCCACATTCAGTGACGCTGGTGATGGTTGCTTTATGATTCCAACAGTCATACGCAATATGCTTGGATCTGTACATCTTGATAAGCTGATTGATCACTATTATGATGAATTAGCACGCTCTAGATCTCAGCCCAACAATGGAGAGATCTCTGATTAGTTTTTAGTAATTAGATACATAACTTCAATGATTTTCTTGTAGAGGGATTGCTTATGTTGTTTGAAAAAACTATGAAAATAAATCAAATGTTTACATGCATCTACATAACTTTGTGGGAATCTTGCGTGCTCCAGAACTTCCTTTTTCTTTTTTTTCGAGGTACGTGACCAAGAAGGGGTTTTTTGGGGGTCAAAAATTCAAAAACCAGCGTATGTATGTGACCCCAAAGGGGATTATTTGGGGCGGTTTTCAAATCGACCCGGAAAAAGTGGCTTTTTCACGTCACGTACATTACCAGGCGCATTCCTGGGTCCTAGTTGGATTCTGGAATAACCTCGCAGTCTTTGATCCAATCCACTTCATCGGTAACTTGGCACATCCAACGCTCAACCTGCCAGGAGACTGCGCGGGTGACTTTAAAAATCCAAAGGTCTTTTATTTTTTCAAGCCTTCGGTTTCTTCCCACGAAGGCGCTGTGAAGGCGTTCTTCCGGCCCATGTTGACAGTTGTATTTATATCCTTACGTCATGTCCAACCCCGGGGCCAGTCCCGGTCCTCGTTTTGGGAGTTTGGACTTTGATTTTTCTTTTGTATTTCTTTTGTATTTTGACCTCTTCAAATCTTTGAGAACCCAACAAAATACATCATAAATGGAATTCAAAAAAGCTTCCAGAGCTCAGAGAAGGCTTTCTAAGGCTGAACAGACTTTTGACTAGTCAAAAGCCTTGTGTGAAAGGGTGATTGATCTAATTTTGTGACCACCTTTTTGATAAGTACAATGAGACTGTCACAACTAAGTACTTAAGTCAGGTATCATAAGTACTTAAGTACCTACGGTAATGCACTATCAAGCATAAGACAGCCTATGTATATGCATAGGTCACATGATGTGGGAATTTTAGTAATAAAAAATCAACTTTTGATTGAACTTTTGGACCATTGAAAATTTTCAACCAAACTTTTATCATGTTTTGATAACCATCAAGCAAGAGTCAAAGTGTGATAACAAAGCCTGGTTGACCATGGAATCCTTGATACTCATCAAAACTGTATCTTCATCATTCCTCATTTATCTTTGATTCAGATCTTCCATTCTCATACTATGTTTCACTCAGCTTCACTCTTAAGATCCTAACATAACTCATATATCAAGTTTACATAGAGCTATGCCCTTCTATGATTTCAAACAAGACATATAAACAAGATTTGTATTGTAAAGATTTCAACCTGTATCCACTCCTCAAAGCTCTCAACTAGACAGGTTACAGGATTGAGAAGATCTCAAGGCTTCAATCCTTGATTTCAGAAAGTGTCAGAAATTTTCACTTCCGATTATGATAATACATAGTGGTGCTCGAAGTAGATGATGCAATTGCTTTTTGGAAGTAACTTTGTGTATCAAGTTGACATTTGTTAACAGCTCACAGCCAAAAAGTCAACTGGGTCAACCACCAGGTCAACTTTGCACACCACTAATCAACTCCAAAGCATTGGCCAAAGCCTCTAAAAACCAGCCCTGCCCCCAGTATACCAATTAGTCTAGCACTTAATCTCACATATTCCTGCAGTCAGAAAATGACAAAAGCCATTTCACATGAACCACTTCCAAAACCATTTCTCTATAAACATCAACACCTAGCTTGTTGGTATCAAAGTATAATGCTTCTTTTGTTTCAAAATGCCTCAAATACAACCTGCCTTTTATCGATTTACTTTACTCTCCTTCTTCAATCTCTTGCATCAATGAGATTCATCTATCATTTCATCACACCTTTTGCTGACCTCTATTTAATTAAGATGTAATTGAATTCTTACCCCAGGTTGGTCATCTCATTACCTGAAAAATTTATTTACCCGAAAAATTTATACATCCATATCACCAACGTTATCCTTTAAAAAAACCAGACGATCTCACAGCTCTATAAGCGCTTTCCGAGATTCTCTTATAACTCAAAGGTGTGATTGATGAGCCGGAACAGTTGTCTTATCCAGGATAGCTTCCAATACTTTGATAACGGCTGTAGGCTAAAGAGATACATCATTTTAGCTTTATATAAAGATGTACCTCATTTCGATATCCCAGGAATGTGGTACTTACTTTAATTGGAGTAGAGTGAGCATGAAACCCATCGGGCATGACCATTCCAGGCGCCATCTTGCTACCCCAAAGAAGCTGATCGTCCCAAAAGGCGTAATGTCTTCGACCTAACATGGTGGCTACTAATTCAAAGTCTCTTGCCCAGCCTCCTGGGTATAACATCTCAATTGTTGTAGAGAGTCCTGGGGTGACTGGTGCCCAAAGTTGATGCGATAGACCATTTCCATGTAATGATAGAAATATCTAAAAAAAATGAGGTCCGGTGAAAGAGTTTTCAGAAAATTAACCTTACACAGGGAATTCTTTGATGGTTTCTGCACCTACCGTTGTACGAGATGCAACTCTGATCTGCTCAGCCGCTGATAGCTTTTCCCAGATAACGATATCAACATCGACATCCTTGCGGGTTTTTAATGCTTCTAACTCTTTGACCAGTTCCACGTGATCCTCTTGTCGAAGCCGACGCTGGACTGCCTCCTGTCTACTCACATACGTGATCATTGGCCGTGGAGCCTTCCAATTCGCGATGTCAACGATTGGGTTCGGTAAACTGGCCTCAATGGCACCGACAACAGCAAGTCTGACTGGTTCCCACCATTGGGGGGAGGCGGAGGGAATTGAGCCGACTTGGGCGACCATCTTGTTAGCCGCCGCATTCAGAGGTGCGAGTTTTGCAGCTTGTCGATCAACAAATACTAGGCGATCAAAACTCAAGGTGAGTGAAGAATCCTTAAACTCTTCAAAGTCTTGACGATATAGAAAACTAAGAGATGGAAAAGCCGCTCGGAGAACGTAGGCATTGAGGCCGGGCTTGTCGCGCCACTCAGGTTGGTTGAACAGGGTAAACATCAGTCGATCACTGTACATAGACATTATACCAATGATAGACGTTTAGCATATCAATGCGTGGTTTCTGTCATTCCTCGTAAAGTAGTGCTCACGGAGATGGGGTCATTCGAGGCCAGGCAAGACTTGAGATCTTCCATGATCCAAATAGGAGCTCCTGAGCCATGTGTCCAAAATGAGCGAGCTGAATTCAATGAAGAGGTATTGTGTATCAGCATATCTTGTAAAGTCAATCAGAACGCGCGAAAAACGCACTCACAAAGAAATTTTCTTTCCAAACCCACTAGCTCAATACATAATTGCACAGGAACACACTTGTTAAATGCGAACTGCTTTTGATCAATATAAATTGAAGGAATCTTTTGACTGACGGTGGTACCATCAACACGACCAGAAGACGGACCGAGGATTTCGGTGGCATCGGCTGGAGATATGAGCTGGATGTGTTGTGTGATCTGCTCGAGTTTGAGGTTGAGTTGATTTGGGGCGGGTACATAGCCCACTTGGATATGATGAAGGGGTCTGAGGGCATAAGAAGTCGATCAGCTTGAAAAACGATTGTGAGGATAGCATGAGAGATGTGATGATGTTGATAAGTCAAGAATCCGGATAGCCGATATTTCAATCAAGACGATTGAACTACGTGCTAAAATCTTGAATGTGCCCGAGATACTTGGAAATCCAGTCACAGCAGTCACCCCGCACGCGTCACTCGATCAGACCGAGCAGATGCGAACAAGCAAAAAAAGTAGATGGCATTGGTGCATACATCGAACTTTCCAGATATTCACACATGGAGACTATAACCAGAGTTGAAAAATCATAAGAAACCAATCAACACACTCACGGTACCTCACCCGTCTTGTTATCATTCACAATATACCAAATTCCATTCCGAAGGTAAACGCGTTCGAATGCAGTAAGTCCTTGACTGTTGGCTAAGATTCGAGTATGAGGAGGTGAAGGTTTAAGCCGAATTCGTGAAGGTGGAACAAGTTTGATCGAGTATCTTGGGCTATTAGATCTCCAGAGATCCCATTGGTCTTTCTCTTGTAATAGATAGGCTGAAGGGTCAGGAAAGAAAGAAGATAAGAAGACAACGAGTGCTAAGAAAAAGCATATGATGAGAACAATCTGAAATCGATTTCTTGGATTGAGAAAACTAATGATTTGACGAAAAAGACCAGTTTCAGTGTGAGTTGACCTATGCCGATTGTTCGGAGATCTTGAGTAAAGAAAGGGTTTGAGAGAAGTTGAACCGGATGGTGAAGAGGGAGGTGATGCAGCTGAGGATGAGTTTAGACGTTGCATCTCGGAAAGGATAATCGATTTTGAAGGTTAAAAGTGAATCAGGCTGTAAGACTCGAAAGATTGATCAGATTTTAGAATTCATCAGAAATTCAAAATCAAAAACCATTTCCATTTCCATTTTCATTCCAATTCTACTATCACCATTCAACCTATCTCTTAAGTTCTGGGAGTCAGTTGGGCTTAAGACTCTGAAATGTGAAGTTAAGCAATCAATCTCAGCAGACCATGTGAGTCGAATGATGGGCGCGAAAGATGATTGGAATAAGCTTTCAGATCTTTTATTGCTGAGATCAAAAATAATGAGATGATGATGACGAAATGTAATCTATGCTTATTGGCTGCACAAAAACTCTCATTTACGCCTTAACCTGTGAGAACATAAACAGTTGAGGAGGATCTCGACTTGTTCATTTCGCCTCTTTGCCAACATTTTGATCCCAAAAATCTCAATCTTGTAATCAGTGAAACCTCTTCCCCCTTTAAGGTTCTCCCTAGTTCTCCACCCACAAAGATGAATAGCCTTCGCTCATGCTGTATGGCTCCTCTGTTTGCTTCGGATATTGGACTCATCTCGACGCATAGATCAACATGTCAGCATATATAAGGAAACAGTCAAACTAGGCTAATCCAACAACACCTTTGGAGGAGTCAAGTAACATTGGGAACAGGGTGCATTTTGTAGTACTGAGTTTGGGGAGCTTTCAGCCAGTGGTGATAGTGGTACATATTGCTCAGTTGCATAGTAGCTGAGTAGGGTAGAGATCAATCCGACCAGTACACAACGTGCACAAGCTGAAATGCATGATGATTGTCCTGACCTAACAAGGTCGCTCTAGGCAAGCAAGCCTACAAAGTTGAGTGGGTGCACAAGACCTTTCTCTGGTCCAAATGCATTTGATTTGTGGGGTAAGAAGTTATGGCAAGTTGCAAACCCCTCAGCCAAAATTTTCTTGCTCACACACCAAATTTGGTGGATAAGCCATGATTCCCTCTTTTGCAGGCTCTCTTGCCAAGAGGGAACTTGTTAGGTTAGATGATTGTCTTGGATTTGCTAAAGATAAGATGTTCATTTGATGTGATACTATCCAAGGTTGTGTTGCTCTATAAAATATACCTAAGAAGAAAAATGGACCCTCTCCTTGCGGGTGTGCTGAATAGCTTGATGGGTCAGCTACCATTTCCTCTGCTTGGCCTGACATTATTTTCACTTTTGGTCTACAATAAGGGTACTCAAAGTAGTATGTAGTGCTACATACTTTTTTTTTGGTGGGGAAAAAGAATAGTTGTTGGTAACTAGTTATTAACGGATGGGAATGAGTTGTAATTCGGGCTTCTAAAAACATGTGTGTAGTATACTAACGGGTCGGACACTTGTTTTATATCTTTAGATTCTATGCCATGATGTCATGGCTACTTTACCACTTTTCCGAATTTCATCGAATTCATTCCCATTGCGTTCACAGTCGATTTCTTTAGTTATCCTTTTCACTAAAAAAGATCATTTTTGAGCCCACCCGCCCTTTGGTTCCCTAGTCTAATCGTTTTGGTATTGGTATTGGTTGTGGTTATATGTCTTTTTTGTTATTTTCTTTTGTTATTTGCTGTTTCAGATATGTTTTATTATTTATTCTATGATTAAGCCTTTTCAAAAGTTATTTTTCTTTATTTTTTATTCTATTTCATTTTTTCTTTTCATTTTTTATATTTAGTGGTTATTTGTGTCTTTTACAGTTAAAATTATTATCATTTTTATTTTTTTTTATTATTATTTTTTATCATGGTTCAGTCATTGTAGTGGTCCTGTTTGTGTGTTATTTTTTAGCGTGTTGTCGGTTTTTTCTCTTTAGTGTAGTTTCATGGGCCGCTAGCCACCCCGTAGGGTGTATGTTTATTGTTGTCAGAAATTTATCACCCTCGGCGATCAGCCTTGGGTTTTGCCCAAACTCTTTGCCTGCTTTAGTATTTTCTAATACTAAGTTTGTGAGTTGATACATCTCATTTCACAAATATACTTTTGGCCTTGTTTTCACTGCCAAAAAAAGTATATAGCAAAAAGTATGTATACATACATGCTTACTTTGAGTACCCTTAATATCTAAGGAAAACACATGCCAAGCATTTCCAAGCCTTCCGGAGTGGACCCATCCAACACAGGTACACCAGATGAAGCCCACATAAATCAGAAGGAGCTTGTCTGGTCTCTTATGGTGTCCTTGCCAGTCAGGGTTTAGCGGCACAGTTATGGCTGATATGGCGGGAAAGGTGGCCACAGACCTCCAACAGATCACAAAACGTCTTGCAAGTGTGGTGGCTTTAAAAAAGAAGAAAAGCTTGAGTTGAAAAAGCCGTGGATGCAGAACCAACATCCCCAGAATCAACTTGCCTGATGGGTGTACATAACCCCAAAGAGATCTAGAGCACTATGCAACCTTGACAGTCCTGGTACAAACTTTATCATTCAAATCTGATATGGGCACTGCCCCTGAGAACTCCCCAAGGTGTGAACAGTTGCTTATTCAAATTCAAATGCTTTGGAACCCTGAATGTGCTGAATGGTGATTTATGCTCACAATTAAATGTTGAAAAATTGCTATCTCACTTGTTACAGTGTGTAGGAGATGCACAGTTATCAGATGAACCCTCTTCAACAAGCCAAGATCAGCCAAAGATACCACCAAATGGAATCACATTACTAAATATCCCAGCTTGTGGCTTGTGTGATAAGAATCTTTCTGTACTCAATAATCCAAGCCTGACACCTATTCACAAACAAATTTTGATTATCACACCTCCCAAACTTTTGGTGTTCAATGCAAATGTCTATAATGCTCACGCATAGTGCCTGTTGGAGATAGTGAGAAAGAAGGATCAGCATCTTCTCTATCTGATGATGTATGAACAAAATAATTGGATTTGGAGAAAAAATAATACCTGATCACTCACCTGGGGGTGGATCCACCCTTTGCTGCAATGACAGCTTGAAGTCTCTTGGGCATCAAGGCAGCTAGACATCCCAATTTCTCAGTAGGTTCCCTCTCCTATGACTCCAACATGTAGGCCTTCATGGAAGCCAGATCCTTGATTGGATGCTTGGTTGACATCTTGGGTGATTGTGCTGGCCATTTCAACTTCACTATTCCTTCATTTTCACACCATTTGGAAGACAGTTTAGAGAAATGAACTGGGGCTCCATCCTTAATTACAATCAGATCTTTGTTATTGGATGGCTTGTTTGAAAAGGGTCTTGACAATTTCTCATTCACTTGCTTGCTAAAGTTGTCCAGGCTCCATAATGACAAGCTTGAACTCGTGTCCAGGAATAAAACCACCCCAGACTATAACTGAACTACAACTTGATTCAAAAGATGGAGCCAGTCAGGATGCTTTGGATTTATTGGCCACTTCTTGCCAAACCCAAACTTTGCAATACAGCTTTCCAATCTCAAAGGTGGAATCATTGCTCTAGATGACTTGCTTCCAATCATCCACCGTCCATGCCACATATTTTTTGCAAACTCAAAATGTGCAGCTTTGTGTTTATAATTAAGATATGGCTAACAATTGCTACCCTCAAGTTGTTACCAAGAGAACCAAGAGCCAGCTGGATTGCAGTAGCACTTGCCTCTGTTGCTGAACCCTGGACTATCTCACACATTGAAACCTGTTGAGATTTTTTGACATCACACTCAAGATGTTGGCGATCACAATTGTTCAAATAATGAGACTGTTGTGGCCCAATGATTTTTTGCCTTTGAATGAGCCTTTTGCTTTGAATTTGGCAAGGACAGATTGAACGTGGCTGCTGGACACCCAAGTGTTTGGCTCATATCTACATTTCTCTTCTTTGCTAGGTGCAAAATCTGGGTTTGTTTTTGAGTGAGTTTTGTTTCTTCGCTCGTGGCGACATTTTTTTCAAAAGAAGTACTCAATCATTCTCAAATTGGCTGTAGGTGGGACTGAAAACACTTCATGGCGGTTTTTGTACGTCGACCTTAGAGCATGCAGTAAATTTAAGCTCACTGGGTGAACGTATACTCTACGCTAAATGAAGCTTACCATACTGGATCCTCAAAGTGTGAATCACGGTCAGTGCTTGAAGTGTGATACGCAATTGAGTGATACGCGTTGTGGATTGCACACGGCCACACACGTCATGAATTGTTGTAGTCCATGATTCGCAGGAGGCGTGACGTTTCGAAAACAGTAAAGCTTGAATGCGGTTTCACTTATGTTTGTGTAAGGAACCTTCTTTCTTCGAAAGACCAAGTCTGAAAGGATAAATTCTCGTAAGTTTTCCGGATCAAACTTCGTACATAACTCTTCATCCCTGAAATATGTACATTGCGACATTCCGAGCTAAAACATACCATCACTGTGGCAAAACAAAGAATGAAACGCGGAAATTTGTTACTTTCGCCGCGCCCACGCACGCTACATGGGATATATGATCATGAAAAATCACTCAAAGCGCAACTGAAAAGTGTTGCATCTAGTTCAGCGGCCGATGAACCTAAATGACCGCCAAAACCGAACCAACGGGTTGTTGCATGGATTAAGACCTCCGGCTTTTGACATCCTCTTAGATTTCGGAATCTGGCCTCCGATCCAATCTGGTTGGTTGTAGCGATGTGATGTTATATATGAGTTATGATACTGACGCCAATTCAATCTTTTCTTGTTGGCCATTGACGTGAATCATCACAGATCGCGTTTGATAAAATATAATCATCTCGTGGAGAATGCCGACTCCAATACGTCTGATCATCAGCTTTGTGCTATACGGGTGCTTAATTCAAGATTCCTTTGGAGGACCATCTCTAACGCCAAAAGTCACAGATGCGCTCGTAGGTGATATAGATCGATCTCCCTATGTAGCTTCAAGCTCTACGTCAAGTAGTTTTCCACTAACCTGGAGTGAAGATGAATCGAGTTCAATGGATGCTACATGGAGAACTCATCGACCAATCATACGACAAGATGAAATAAGTTCAGTTGGCACTTCTTCGCACCGCAGTGACGCAAAATCTTTTTCATCAAGCGCAAGCGATTTCTCATTTCAATATAATCATGAGCTGACACCACCAGATTCTGAACCTCCTAAAGGCTTTACATGGCGCGCAAAGCCGCTGCAAGAGGCTACTTCATACTCGAGCTTCAATAGGTACGATGAATCCCCGTCGGAAAAAATTCTGCGAGAGGTATTGGCAATGAAACAAAAGTACGTGCGAAATTCCGTTCATCATGAAGCGTTGGCCGGATATGCCAAGATCATGTAATTGAGATGGTGCGTTGAACAGGATAGCCACACGCGAGGACTATGTAACCTCGACTTCAGACAAGAAGAAATCCAAGAAGGTCAACTTCAAATCGTTAGTCAAGGCTATCATGAAGTTCAGGTCTAAGTCGCCTCGTCCACCCCCACCCAATACTGTCGAGCACGCAAGCAATCTTCCGGTCGCAGACGTCAAGAAACCGCTTGGCAGAGTCACTAGAAACTATCTAAATCTACTTCGTGACCCTCAGTCTGTACAAATTGAAAGGGAAATTGAATATTTGGAGGTCTCGAGGATTTTAGCAAATCACCTAAGCACAGGGGAGGAAGTAGACATTGAAGATAATTTTCGTAGTCTTTCCGAGTTTTGCACGGAGTGGATCATGAAGCATCCCTCGAATCAGTTACCAAAGATTTATGGTGGGACTCAAGACTTGAAGGATGAGGTTTCAAAGCGACTTTCTTCATTAGCTTCTTATACACGTTCCTTGGACTCCCTTTCCGCGATGTTTTCGGAGAACGAACTTCTGATCAAGCAAGCAACAAGCGACATAATTCAAGTTTTCGGGGATCATGCAAGTGCCGTCCAGTCACTCAAGTCTATGAAAGGATGGAGAGAGATCAAGACATATCATGTTTTGGGTACGTAGAATTTTTTTCGCGATCTCTTGCAGAGCACCGTTCATAGACAAAGAGATCGCATGTTGACGGTCTTTGAATTCATGTAGAGCCTTTCCCACATCTTTCAGTAGTAGCTAGGCTATTTAGCCCGGCTGGCTTGAGAGCCCCCGATTCTAGTTATAGTTTACTTGGACTACAGACAGTTAGCCCTATATTGAGTCGAGAATGGGGCGTAAATGACCAGCAAGTTGAAACTTTGATAAGAGTCAGAAGGTTCGTTGAGATATGCGTCTCCAGAATGAAAACTCCAGCGATTCAAAAACAAAAACGATTAGATCTAGAGGAATGGCTTGCTAAGATCACTCACGAATTAGATGTCGCGGTTGCAACTTCGCGTTTCGTTGACTTTAGAGTCATCTTGTCCACCATTCGGGAAGATTTAGGTGGGTAAAAAGCACCTTGACTTGCATATGTTATCTGTTTGTCACAGTTTAGTTTGAGATTTTTGTACTGACAAGTTTTCCAATTTGCACCTCAGACCCTTATCCCAGTCTTGCTTTGATTCTAGAGCAGTTTTCACTCACCCTCCCCGTCAGCTATTTTGAAAGGACCGAAGAAACGAGGGAGACATTTCCTTCCACCGAGGACATCATTGAACGGATTAAGAAACGTGCTAGCCGTCTGGAAACATATATCGCGTCCCTACCTATGGGGGAAATACTGAAGATTAGTACTCCAGACGTCAAGCCTGCACCACGGTCACTGGAACAAGTAGGCCAGGAGACCACCCGAGATTCAACCCCAGCTCGGGAGAGGAAATCAGTAAAAGAGCTTGAAGACGAGGACGAGAGTTTTCTCGAGAATCGTTGGAAAGCTACCGTAGCTAAAAAGAATCTTAAGAGTACCTTTCAAAGAGGTGTCCGTCAACTCATAGGAGGTTTTAAGGATAATAGTGAGATTATCCAGGGAGATGCATATATTCACATAGCGAATACCTTGGGTGAGTTCTTTGCCATCCACATATCTCATGAGAAGATGACGGAAGCGTAGTCAGACGCCTACGAAGAGAAAATAGCTGACAAAGTTTTAATTATGATCTCAATTACACTAGGAAAACATGAGAGGCTTGAGCATCTTGTCGAGCTGTTTGACCCCGAAAAACTCAAAGGGTCCACACTGAATTCAGACCTTCTCGAGATGTCGACGATATGGCCAACATCCTTGAATGCCGATTTTGAGGGCAACATAGTGCATAAGTATATAGATCGTTTGAGAGGGATCTTGAATGAAGAATTAGAAAGACTGCTGCCCCAGTACAAAACCCAGTTTGACCAGGAAGTTGCAGGCCAATTAGGCATGTTGGAAAACTCATTGAAGGATAGCTTTCAACTTGGAGATGAACTCACCGAGTCGACGCAATACAAGATTGAGCAATGGATTGAGAAACAAGCAGGTATCTTCCCAAAAGACTGTGAGTCATTTTGTTTCGGTCTAATCCTCAATTACCGTGTTGGATCGGAACTGGTAACGAAAACTCATTGTGATATATCTACAGCGATCGAATCCCACGCTGAAGTACTGCTTGATATCTTTGGACCTATGGATAGGACCAGTGACATATCACCGGAATCTTGGGCTTCAGTTTTAAAGAACCCTACAGAGCAAGTTCCGAAGCTACGTGAAGTAGCTTACCAATTTCATCATGCTACGTTGACGCAGTTGAACATTGCAAAAGAGTGGCAATGGACTCTGAGTTTGATTGCTGAAGGTTGGTCGCCAGAATTGATGAGGCTTCTTTTAGACGGCGCCAAAAAGAGTATCGAACTGAACCCAGGCAGTCATTTGGCTCACTTGGGTCATTGAACATGATCTGCTTGACCATAGAGAATTTGTTGTTGTCCTGCTTCGTTTTTTTTTCAAAATGCTTTCTGTTAACCATTCAATCAACTTGTCCACCTTCACTACTACCTAATCAATTGTGGGATACAAAGTAGAAACCCGAAATGAAATCCAGTTTTTTTCCCAGTTTTTTTTAGCTGTAGATTCAGTTTTCCCAATTTTCCCAATCTAATTCTACAGCCAAAAAAACTGGGAAAAAAACTGGGAACCCATTCCCAGTTTCTACTTTGTATCCTGTAAATATAGATCCTTTTTGAAGGCAACTAACTTGAGTGATGTATAGTGTCCCAAGATACGATCAGAGGTTCCTCGTGGCCCTACAGAGAGTCTTGTAATTCCTGTTTGCACACCGTACTCCATGAATTGATAAATGATGATATCTTGGTTGATTTTCTGTCTCAGCTGACAATTTATCAAGATGGATAAGAAAGAAGGGAGAGGGACACTTGAAGTAGTCTTTGATATCCCAAACAATCTGTCAGGACTTCTGAAGCAAGATTAGTGACAATGTTGCAGAACAAGGAGAAGATAAAGGCCTTCACTGTGAACATCATTCAACTTCCCCAAGTTGGAAGAGTAAAATGACTAATAGTACAGTTTGTCATAAAAGGATCCAATACTGCACACCTGAGCCATGACACCCACACTACACATGTGCAGCAAGCTAAGTCAATAGTTGTCTATCATGTACATACAGGTCTGCTCAGTGTTTTGGCCATCAGAATAAATAAATCACGTGTTATACCACATGTAACTATTTTGACTTTGAAAAAATTGTCCCAAAAATCCACTACATATGATTCTGTAGCTGCTCAGGCAATAATGTTGAAGTTAATTCTTAGTAACAGAAAGAGTGTTACATGCAGTTGAGTTGATGAGATTATACCAAAATGTTGAGTCAGTGTATGTAGTCAATCTTTTGGATGCTTTTGGCAATCTGAAAAAGTTACAGCATGTATTACATATGGATCACTTATCCTGATGAGCAGATAACTGAGCAGAACTGTATGTACATGATAATCACCTATTCACTGAGCCTGCTACACATATGTAGTGCGGGTTTCATGTCACATGGCAGGCGGCCCACGTTTTGCGGCACAGATATGGGCTAACTGCTCAAAACGGGGCCTGCATGCATGTTTCTAGAACATTCCATCCAGCCTGTAGAGTGAGCGGGTTTTTTTGTTTGTTATATACCCTTATGATGCAGAACTTTTTGTACTGACTGACAAGCTTGAGGCTTTTGAAGAAGGGGTAGAGCCTATGGCAGATGACTCTTCAGATGATTTTGAGGGATTCATGGATAGTCTTTTTGATTTCTCTCTGTTTGAAAAAAAGAAAAACAATAATTTATCTATTACACCAATTATAGTTGTAGAGGATGAACCTTCTAGCTGGTCTGCAGCTGATCTATTTGATGTTTGATTTTTTTAAATTTCAATGTTTTTTTTCAATGAGAATGCTCAAAAACATGATTTTAATGTTTTTTCAATGAAAATGCTCAAAAACACAATTTTGGTACCCTGCACTGCGCGCACCCCCGCCCTTTGCGCGCACATTGAGCTAAAAAATGGCTGCATTCATTTATGGGCGCAGGCTGAAAAAAGAGCCGCCTCCAACGTGAGTTTCATGACTCAGGTTTGGAGTGATAGATCATTTTATGACAAATCATGCTGCCAATCATTTCTTCCTGCCCACTTGGGGAAGTTGAATAATGTTTGCAGTGCTTCTTACAAGATGAGAAAGGGTGAGAGAGAAAAAAAACTTGTCTGCTTTCACTTCTTACACGGAATTGATACTGATGATGCATTGGTGTTCTTTTTCTTGGTATTGTTCCTCCACTCTAAATTTTTGGTCTGATGACAATTGGACCTATTCGTTCCTCCTTGTGCTTCTTGCGTTCACATCTTCTATTTAGTGAAACACATTGGAGAGGAAACACTGTTCAAACTCATTTGTTGTGCGGAAGTTGGTCACAAGCAACATTAAAAAATTATAACTCTGCAATGATAAAACTTGAACGTTACAGTGAAGCTCATGATTTATGTTGTACTGAATTTCTCCCAGTTAGTCAATCAAAACTATGGAAGTCTGTGGTCTGGGTCGGTTGTCAATCATCATTACATTTAATCCCAAAGGCACTTCGCTTACAAAACTGGACAAAATTCACCATTAGAGTGTCTTTTGAGTTTTGCACATAGGCAGAAATCAATCAATGTGAATCAATTTGCATTCACCGTCATGATTCAATCCTGTAGTCAACCCGGTGTGTTCTTTTGAACCACCTCATTCGGAAACAATGAACATACCACTGTGAATCTATAGACCATGTCAAACTGCATCTACCCGTACGATCTTCCCATCATCCTTGGGATCATTCAGAATTAGTTGATTGACAAGATCATCATCATCGTTATTCAACAGTTAGCCTGAACAAGACCCACCTCCATGCTGTAGGACTCAAAGGCCCAAATTGGAAACCACAAAATTTTCTTCCACTCCATGTTGCTCCTGTTATTTCAACCTAGGACAAAGCGTACAACAATACAGGTGCAAAAAACTACTTGACATCCCATCCCACCAGCCTCATAAATTGGCCTTACGTTGGTTTACTCAAAGGTATGTCTTTTATTCTCTCAAGCTTTCTTCCGGCTTTTGTTTCAAAAACTGATGTCCAATACCTTCTGAATTATTGCCTCAGCAGAGTGGTCTCAGTTTTAATAAATACCCTTCAGCTTTAGCTCATCGATTTGAATGATGAATTTATAAAGGTGTCCTTTTCTCATCTTGCTCATGGTCCCACTGTTTCTTGTCAAACTGATTGTTAAACTTTTGATTTTGATTGCCTTTTGAAACACTGTTCTCTACATAGACTTGGTGGGAGTCGGACTGACTTTGGCTCTTGGAATGTACACTAGACCAATACTGGCCCTTCTGGATACCACAGTCAGAGCTGAACCATCACATCAACACAACTCAATCACTCTTCTTCTTCCACTCATCATTGTCCAACCCCCGACTCAACTCTTGCCCACCAACTCTACTCAAACATTAACATTTTGGCCCCGATTCAGATGTGCTGATCATATTCGATACCATCCAACAATCTCATCAGATTCAGAACAAAAAAACACAAAACCTGCATAATTTGGTCGGATCCAATCAGAGTCGTCCATTTGCACCAGCACCTCGCCCTGTGTTAGTATTCCGGTGTGCTGAATCTTTAGAGATGACGGGAGCGATTGAAGAAGAAGGCGTTTACAGGCTCAGTGGTAGTTCAGTTCACATCAAGACATTCAAAGAGCCCTTCAATACACCAGGAGATTACAATTTACTCGAATTTTCCAAGACTGAGTTGTTCCATGAGACGCAAGTTGTAGCAAGATGATTGAAAAATCTCTTGAGAAAGCCGGTTTCTCCAATTCATACTAGGGACCTTAAGCCTGAATTCCTCAAAGTTATCGGCGAGTTTGATTTGCTGCTTCAGTTCTTTTGTGCTACAGATTTTGACTCTCCTTGCTTCGATTTGTATCTGTGCAATAACTAAAAAAAAAATCTGCTCTTTCTTTTAACTCTCTATCTAGGAGACTTGCACAAGACTCTTATATAAACAAGATAACCCTTTTAATCAAAAGACTTGAACACACTAAAAACTTTGAAGAACACACAATCTTGGGCACAAGGACACTGAACCCACGCTGTTGATCGCACACCTGGACACACACGTCCAGATCAATCACTAGATGCCTCTTTGATCCTTCAAAACCCCTCCTTATATATCCTGCAACTCCTCAAAACTCCGACCAATCCTTCCTCATTTCGCTTCAACCGACTCCTTTAACTCCTCCCCTCACTATCTCCTTCCATCTCCGATTCGACTACACCACTGAAACTTTCCATTCCATCTGCTTTATTCATTTCGATTTTGATTTTTAACTTCAATTGTTTGGCTTCAACTACACATGTTCAACTACCAGGTAGTTTTCTTCCATTTCTTATCTCCTTCCTTTTCAACATGATACTAACTTTTACTCTTCTTCCTTTCAACTATTTGCTTTTCTTATCATCTTGGCACTCCAAACTAGGTCTATGTGGTTTTCAGTTTACTTTGATTTGATTCCGTTCTTCCAACTTGACTTGATCCCGACTTTTGATTAATTCAATTTGATTGCTTATCTAATGTAAGTTCCTTCCTTTTATAATCTATTAAATGTGTTTAATAATGGTGTTGTTTCCTTGTTTTTAGTGTAGTTTATTTTCATTTGAGTCACTTGATCCCACTTGTTCTTCCTCTGCTCCAGCCGACTTCTCTCTTACATGTGCTTGACTGATCTTTCTTTGCCCTATTTTTTGATTTTCTTCTTCTAACTTGGTTTCTTATTTGTTTTTCTCTTCTCTCATATATTTTGTTTACCTGATTCCCTTGTGCTGATTCTTGAGAATAATTAGTTTTTTTTGCTTTTTTCTTTCATCCAAGAAGTGTGGTGTGATTTGTTTGTTTCTGGATTGTTGAGATTTCTTTCCATGAAGAGGATCATCTCATTTTCTTTCCTGATTGTTAAGTAGTTGTTCATATAGTTAATACTCATTAGTTTCTTTTGTCCTCATTTTTTATGTTGAAATGTTTTGATTATTTATGGGTATGTTTGTTTTTTTGCTTTGATTGTATGTGTGTCTCTGTTTGACATACACTTTTTTTGCTTTTGGTGTGTAATGACCTTTCTGTGTAAAAACCTTCCTTTTCTTTGACTGTATCTGTGTGTATTTTTTTCTTCTTCTCTCTCTCTTCTATCCATAGACTTGAGCAATGGAGAGCAATAGAGCCATCTGTAGCTTAGATTTTACAACATTGTTCATGAGGCATGTGGTCTCTTAGATAATCAGCTCTATTCAATTAGAGTAGGAACTCACAAATCACGTCAAGTGCATTAATGTTGATCTTTCAGTCATTGATGTCTCAGATGGAACTTGGGATGCAAGAGGTAACATTGTAGATGGTGCTGTATGTTAAAACACCTGATATTCTCACTTTTCTCTTGATAACTGAAATGTCATCCTATTTCAAAATGACCAGTCTCATTGACCCACATTGAAAAAAATGCGTGTGGGTCAAATTCCTTCACAATTGAAATTCTCACTTTCAAAGGATCATGTGATGATCTTCAACAGATCACTTCCTAAAAAGTTTCCAAACCAGTACTTGCCACTTTAATCAAACACCAAAACAAGTCATTATGTATCCTCAAAATGATCTTTCAAACCTTCACATGTACATTTTGGGTATAAAAACAATCATCATCTTGTTTAACTTATCACATTTTGTTTGTTGTTCTGAAAGTTCAAGCACAAGTATATCAGATGAGAGTCAACTTCCAAACAATATTTTAAGCTAGGTTTTGATCAAGTATGTTGCTTTTATAAAAAATCCTGAAACTCAAATGAAGTCAACTTTTCATAACTATCAACTTTGACTTGAGATTTTTGAACATCAATCAAATTTGGATCAAAATTACATGCACAGAAGGTCAATCAATGTATCACATTCAGATTCAATCATCAGGTAATCAAACAATTGATAAAACCTAAAGGGTCAAACAGATTTAATCTCATGTGAATCAATGCTCCAACACTTCAAACTGAATTTTTCTTTCACTCACTCTCAAGACGTAGTCCAAAAAATATATGTATCATTCACTCAATTGGGAGTAAGTCAATCATATCAAGAAATTGAAACACTCATAGGTTGGCTTGTGAACAAGTTTGATATCCTGGAAAACAATTTTCTTATTCATTTTCCTCCATGATCCTGACATATAGTGTAGTTTTCTCACTTGAATGTGATTAGACCAGCATGGTTCACCATTCAATCATCAAAGCAGTCAATTTTATCAAAGAAAATGACAAGAATTCTGAGATGTGACATAATCAAAGGTAATTACTTCTTTTGTGTTATCTGGATCATAAAATCCTGACACATCTTGTACCCACTTTTCTCACAAAACTCAACAATATTCCCTGCCAATCCAGCAATTTTCACTTTTATAAAAATTCAAAATCAGGACACACTTGATTGTGATAATGAAGGAAATACATGTTCATCAATTCTGAAGGGACTTGTGAGATTGAATTGATTCTCATCAATGAAGTGGGTATTCCACCAACATATATAGTGGTTTTGTAGCTTTCTATAGCAATGATAACACTTACAAGCCCCAGTAGGAATGGGAAATAACAGAGCGGCGCCCGCCGCCCCAAAAGGCTAGTGTAATGTGAATCTAGAGGATGAACAAACGTTAGCATTATTGCACGCCAACCACAAGATTACCACAGGTACCCTAGTAAAATACATCACTGGGATACAGTCCTGGCAGTTATTTCACAACCTACCTTTGCCACCAGAAAATGACAAAATGGTTAAATTACAGCTTAAAGCCTCAAGGGTGGCAGATGCAAAAGCAAGCGAACTTACCACTACCAAGAAACACCCGGTCCAATTTTGCCACCAAGGGAGACCAAAAAGAACAAATTGCCTTGACAGTGGCCTTGGTAGCCTTCTGAGGGATGGCACGACTTGGGGAATTAGTGACTGATAATGAATCAAAGCAGGTGATTTGTGACAAAGATTTGATAAACAACCCAACTTGCACTTACATGAAGATCACCTTACACAGGGCCAAAACGGTGAACCCCGGGGAGATTCAGTGGTTACACCTGCCAAAATTGGATTTGCTGTTATGTCCTATCGCGGCCCTATCTCAAATGTTTTCTGAAGGTCACTTACAATCTATCCACAAGGTCACTCTTTCAGACTAGGTGGAACAACTTATAATTGGAATGATAAGCAGCCACTCACAGATATCGTGGAATTTGGAAGGTGGGAATCGACTGCGTACCCAGTATACCTTTGAACATACTCAGCTGAGGAATTGGCTGATGTGAATTACATTTGGGATCTTATGAAGAAATAAAAACAAAACAAGGAATGAGTGAGGAGACTAAAAAGAACAATTTTATACTGCCGATCAAGGGGTGTGGCCTTCTGTAGAAACTTTATTCAAGTAGTATGTATGACCAATGGACCCATTCTATGAAGGCAGTTGATTCCATATGGCATAGATAATTACTGGTGGCAGCCAAGGTGCTCCTGGATGGTGCAAGGCTGTGTCCATCAGTATCAGATTCACATATTCATCCGCCTGTAATTCATTTTCCAATGCATCCTCATGTTCATTCGTCTTAACTTCTTTGAACCACATTTTGTCAAACTCCAGTTCTTCCAAGAATGCATCCTCCGGTGTAGTATTAAAAGCTCAACAAAAGCTTTACAACACCTAAGAAGGGATAATCTACTAATGTAAGGATAAAAGAAATTGCCTAAAGACTGCCTTCTTCAAAGAAACCAGCACAAGGGCACTTGCTGACCACTTCATGATAACGAAGAAAAAGATAAAGGCACCAGAGAACGTTTCTCAATACTGTTGTAAATATCATTCCCAAAGAGACCTATAGTCTTTAACACACATAAATAAATTTCTCCTTGTGTTGAAAGGGCGGATTTAAGTGATCTCAGTACAAATGTAGTAAATAAATGATGATTTATAACACTACAACGGTATAAGATGCAGAAAGGAGAACAACAATCCCAAAATTGTTGGTGAGTATATACATTGATGTGTAACAACTCCTACAATGGTCAACAGCCTCAAAAACAAATCAATTCCGCCCAAAAACCCCTAAAAACTATGTGATGACGCAATGTAATGATCTTGTTACTAATGTATGATGTAATTTACACAGTCAAAAGTGATCAATGACTTAGTTGAATGATGTACAGAACTTCTTATGATGAATACAGGTGATTTTTTCCTTGTAAACTAGCTGAAAACCTATTTTTGAGATTACAATTTTTTTCAAATGGGCCCAATTTTGGATTACTAAAGTGCATCTTGTAGAGCTCGTGTTACTGATCAATAATTGGTGCCATATCAAGGTTTGCCAATTCCCCTTGAGTTGTCCTCCGCTGGCCCCGTGTGTGTACAGACACATCATAAACCACAATGACCCCTTTCAACATCACTCACCTTCACCCTCACTTGTAAGCCTGAGGATCTGTGACAAGGGGCGAGATAGTCTGACAGTCAGAATCAAAGGTTTTGAAGGCAATGTGTATGTATGTAATGGTGTACTCAAGGGAAATTGGCAAACGTAATGCTAACATGTGGTTTATTTTATAGCTTGTTAACTGAATCTTAATATCTTATATCAATAACTAGAGAGATCAGTGATGAATCATAATAGTAGCAAATCTATAAATGGCATGGGAGGCGCGCCAGAGTCAGAGAGGTGAAGAGGCAGAAATTCTTGGCTTGAACACAAGCCTTGCCAATAGGGGATTAAACAATGAGAAAGCTGAAGACTGTGAGAGACAACTTTCAGCTACTACCATGTATGTACACCACAGGGTAAACATCCTCAGCCTCATCTGGTGCCGGGGACTTTTCTAGATAAGACGATTCCGACAACAAAGTCAGAATGGTCTCAGTCACGGAACGTACATTAACCATGGGACAATCAATTTTGTTCACCCCTTTTTCTGGGTTTGAAAAGGTTGAAAAACATGGTCAAAGAGGGTATGAAGGGTGAGGAAGACCTGGCTGAGATCATATCTTGAGCCAAGTGCAAGCATCCTATCAGGATGCAATCATCTTATCCTCCTGAATCTTTGCCTGGCTGAGCTTTGATTGATAGGTTGGATAAAGTCTGATACAGCCTGATTTCCGGTGACTTGTAATGATTTCAATTTCATAAAAACTTATTACGTAACAAGATAAAAATCATACACATATTGTAAAGACTTATTTCAAATAAAGTGTTATGTGGATAAGTTTCAAATATGTTAGAGTATTTCAAAGATCTGATAAAAGATTTCGAAGTTAGATGTTTTAAAAGATGTTATTGGAAATAGGTTGCTAAAGCAGAATATAGTAGTTAGGAAATATTTGTAAAGGATATGTGTATATATATGTTGTGTCAAGTTTTATGTTAGTTCTCTTTCTTCATCAAATTATTAACATATTTTGTCACCTTTCAAAATCTGAGTTAAAATCTTGAATAACAGGAATGCGTTTTGAGACCCTAGACCACGGCCCTTACATGACTGTTATTGTTCCGGGAGCGATGTTTGTCTGGTCCCATCTAGAAATGTCTCAGTCACCGTTCTTTTGAATTGAAAACAAGGGAATCAGTTGTGGGTCGTTTGGCACTGGGCACGCATGCTACCTACAGAGGCCTGGGGGCCTGAATTGCAGAATTGTGTTTTAGGCCTGGGGCCTGAGAAAAAATGAGAAGTGAGCACCACTGCCCTCATATTGTGTGAGAGTCGTTGATGGTAGGTATAAAGATTGCTTGATGTAGGTGGAGCTTTGGTGTTGTGAGACTCTTAATCACTGTCGCGGGCAACCTACCTGGGTAGGGAGAGCGGGTCAGTGTTGTTTACAGGGCGGAATTCCACTGGAATGACTGCGTACTGGCTTTGGGAATCTGGTGTATAGATTTTGTCCCTGGCTAGGCGTAGCCAGCTTCATGACAAGTCTATTGTCACAGCAAGCATGGTCAGTAAGGTAGCTCGAGCGTTTGGGGCTGAGAGCTGACCTTCACACTGTTGCCTCTGGTCGAGGTGCTCCTCGTCTACATCGGAGGGGGAGGAGTTCATTGTTTCTGCGTGTAGAAAGATGTCAGCGACAAGTAGTGAAGTCTGTGCAGAAAAATCACTTATGAGAGCTGTGCGCAGAGTTTTCTCCTGCAAGCCTTTGGAACCACAATCTGTGACTTTCATACAGTGGCTGTAAGAAAGAGAACCAGAACTGGTTGAGCTAGATTAACCATTGAGCAATGGTTGTAGACGTACAGGAGTTTTTCCCGGGAACTGGATATGCTCCCCTACTGATAGCCCGATTTGCGGCATGTGTTTGACGGCTTTCCTCATGTTGAGGATTGGGTGATTTCTTACGTAGAGTGCGTAAGAGTCTCCCAGTTGTTATGTGCTCACGTAACTGTACCGGTACAACTTTATATAGGGGTTTTAGTCCGCTATGTTGATACTAGGAGCCATACCTGCCTCCCCACATGATTGGCATACAGTGTCTATAGCTCAATGGTCAGAGCACTCATCTGGATTAAGAGGGTTGTGGGTTCGAGTTCTCGTGGTGGGCGCGGGGTTTGAATTCAGGGCGCGCCCAGCGCACCTTTTCAAATTTTTTGAAGGCGCGCCTGTAGTGAGGGCGCCAAGGGCGCGCCTTTTGGGTACACAAAACCAAGAAAAATCGAAAAAAATCGCAAAGATGATAAAAAAATTGCAAAAGAACCGTTCAAAGTGTTGAAAGAGGAAGACTGATTCTTGCAGATAACATATTACTTGAATAAAGGACAAAGAAAATGTTAAGAATCAAATAAAGAGATCATCTTTGTCCCATGATTCATTGTCAGAATCATCCACTACCATGACATCTGTAAATACTTGATTGGAATTATTGAACAAAGTGAGGTCAAACAAAGATTCTATGTAGCTTTGTTCCTCAATTGGAATGTCATCGAGTTCCACTGGATGATCAAAAAGAACTCCGTCTTCAAATTCTTGAAGCTGGTCAAGGTCTTCAAACTGTACATCTCTCTTGATCTCATCTTCATTATATTTTGTGCTTTCGACTGTAGATTTACCACTTGGGTTTTCAGCTTGAAGATCCATTTCAATCTGAGAGATCATCTTCAATGTATCAACTTTCATGCGCGGTCCTGACTTGGTTTTTTGAGAAGACATTCCCAAGAAAAGGCTTTTTGGGCATGATTGGTGGTGGGGGGGGTGAGAAAACGATGAGAAAGCTCAAGACCGACAGTACTTGCTCAAAGGGCGCGCCCACCCCATATTTTGACTTCTCGGGTGCGCCCGGGCGTAGGCGTGGGGGCGCGCCTAAAAGGCGCGCTTTTCACGCCACGCCCACCACGTGAGTTCGAGTCCTACTAGACACATCATTTTATTATTCCAACACTTTTCATAGGAATGCCAGCCTGGGCTAGAGCTGTTGCTCCTCCGGCGCGAAGAGAGTGGCCGGTCCGCTCACTGCCAAAGATAGAGGCCAATTGATCCATGAACCAGGACCTGGTCGGCAGTGATCCGTTGTCCTTGACTAGGAGAAGGAGGTGTGAGGGGAATTTTTGGTCTCAGAGATTGATGTATTGTACGAGAGTTCTAAACGGGCAGAGGCGGTTGCCTACTTGTTGCACGGCTACCACAGGTGTACTCTTGTATTTCCTGTCCGCTTTGTGGTACGGGAGAACATAAGATGCCGCCTCCCCTTTCAAGGCAATTTGGACAGAGGAATGTCGGATGGATTTTCTTGAGTTACGAAATTTGATGATGTCGGGTGTTACAAGTTTGCCGAGGTGATGTAAGGCCACGAACCCTAACGCGAGGATGAGGTTAAATAGAAGGTTGTCAAAGGTAGAGTTGAATTTGTTTGACGCTATTTCAAGGTCAAGGAGGGAGAAGGGTGGGGCTTGCTTGGACGGGGTCGAGAATTGTTTCTCGCACCCGACGATTGAGTTTTTGATTTTGTCGCTGCTTCTGATGGTCACTACTTCTGGAAATTCTTCTTTGAAGTTGCGAACTATTCCTGTGAGGTAGGTTTTGACAGTGCCTGGTTTGACTTCCCTTCCCACTACTGAAATGAAGTGGGCGAGGTGAATCTCAGAAGGGACGGCAGGTTCGATTTTTTGGCTGGAGCAGAACACAAAGAATCGCCGGACTCCGCATTTGTATTTTGCTAGCAAAGATGGTTCGAGGCAATGTTTCCTATCCAAAGATTTCATGGTTTCTCTTTCTTCAAATGAGTATTCTTGGGTGATGAATTTTTTAGACGGCATGGTGGAAAGTTGGCGATTATTGAAAGATAAGGCAGATAGAAACAATTTTTTGTAAGAGGGGTTTAGCTTTTTCCAGAGAGAATGATGTTTGAAGGAATTAATCAGTTTTAGTAAGAGGTGAAAGTTGTGGGAGGTCACTTTGCTCGACGTATGCCGCCGTCGAGGTGTTTGGGAATGGGTGGGAGGGTCTTGTGTACGCGCGTCGGAGGAGCTCCCTCGTCTGAGATGATTTTTTGCCATGAAAGTTTGTCTGCTATGACGTTTCGTTCACCGGCCACGTGCCTGACAACAACGTTGAGAGAATTATCTAGTATTGCTGTAACTGCGTGCCTGAACAGTACACGCGTCAGGTCAGTTGGTGAGTGGGATCCAAGCAGATAACAGACTGATTTGTTGTCTGTAAGAATCAGAATCTTCTTCGCTTTTGACAGCACCTCTGAGTCTATAGCTAACACCACCACTAAGAGCTTGGCCCAATAATTGTCGCAAGCTGGTGGGGGAAGGAACAGATCCCAGGTTTTGTTCGATTGTGGATTCCAAATGCCGATGCCCGTAGGGCAGGCGTCACAGAAAAAGGTAGCTTCTGCCAGATGCAGTTCCCAGTAGAAGGATTCCATGATCAGTCTGCTGTTCCACGCTTCCAGCGAATCAGCAAGCCAAGATAGGTCCTCTTTAGTTGCTTTGTTAAGGGGGACGTGGGTGTTTCTCATATTATTCCCTGCAATTTTATCCCAGGATGATTGAAGAGACCATCTACCTAACGGAAAGGTGTTTAACGCCCAGTTTGCTCAGCCTGTAAGCCGTTGCCACTCGACTAGGGGCTGAGAGGTTGAGGAGGCAAAGGATCGGAGTTGTTCCACTAGGGCTGATTTCTTTTCTTTGGTGAGGGATATGATCATGGTATTGCTATTGATTAGATGCCCAATCACAGCCCCCAATCACAAGTGACTGGCAGCCCAGTACATCCCGGCGACCTCAACAAGTTTTCAATTTGTTTTCAATTTGTTTTGAATAGGTTGTTGAACTAACATTGCACAGTCTTTGACAAGTTTTTGGTTGACCAGTTATCACATATATCTTGACTGGTCATTGTAATGTTCTTGACTAGGCATGGACCATATCTCCACAAGTGGTTAACCTGATCTTGAATATATATATGAGTCATAATGAGCTGACATAATCAATTCCCCATATGCATCCTTTCCAGCAGCACAGGTGAAGTCCAGATATAATGCCTCTCAAAATCATAGATACAAATTGGCATCATCTACAAATCAAGAGTGTTCAAACAGAATGGATACCCTGGGTCAGACCATTTACATCATCCTATGACCGTTCAGCAGCAATCATCCATCCATATCCATGCTATCATCCTCATCTTTGCCTTGCACAAATCCCTGGTCAAACCACAAAAGTCAGTCAAAAGCAAAAATCCCAATCAATTCAAAACTCACCAGATTCATCAATTCAACTGTTGAGAGTGTTTTGCTTTGAATTTCAAAAGTCCCTTTTTCATTCTTGATGACAACTAGCTGCCCAATGACCTTGTTGCACTCAATGACATGATATCCTCCATGCTTGTCATATAGCACTGAGGCATTCAGCAAGTCTGGCAAAGAATAGTACGGACTTTTGCATTTGTCATCATCAGAAAGAGGTATCAATGAATTGACAACAAGGAGTGGATGTTCAGAATTGGGAAGCTTGATAATATCCGTGATACAGCCTTTCCTTTTACATGAGTTGTGGAAATATGAGATGTAGCTATTTCCAGGTGTCTTCTTGTAAGTGCTATGTGGCTTGTTCAAAATGAGGATCCTTGTGGTCACATCAAATTTTGAGCGTGCAGTGTACTCTGCCCCTATATGACCATTTTTTCGAAGGGTCTCAAAGGCAATAGGACTGAGTTGTCTTTCTTTCCACGATGTCTGACGCTTTCTTAAGAGGTATTCTCCAATAATAGAATCATTCTCAAAGGCGGTGTGATTGTTATTGATCATGGCTTGGAAGAAGCTACGTCTGGAATAGTGCTGAAGTAACGACTCGCCCTGCCGTTCTAGTCATGGAAAAAGGACTTCAGCTGAGTGTTTATATGCCCAATTTTGAGATAAAGACATACCCTTCTTGCCATTTTTACGTGCTGCAACTAGGCTACCAATGATCCGCTCACCTGCCCAGCTAGCCATATAAGCAGGCGGCCCAAGAAGTGTTGAAATGGAGCCTATGTGTTCAGCAAAATGCAAATTGGGCTTTTTCATCATATGGGGCCATCCATCCCCAAGGATTGCTTGGTGCTTTTCAACCAACTCCGTGAGCTTTTCTCCGTCACCACTTTTGAAAGATCACAAAGTACATATGTTACCAATCTGAATGAGCTGCAGGAGGCAGTCAAGTATTTTGGAAGAGGTCTCTCCAGCCTCTCCAGAGCTGAAATGTGGTACCCAAGCAAGTACTATATAGACTTTGAATAGATATTGCCAGTCTGCTGCTTTGGGGGTACCAGCACTGGCCATTCCAAAGTTAGGCTTGGGTCGAGTGGTCCAAGAGGGGGCAATGGCATGTTCAAGGCAGTGCTGAAGCAAATCCAGTTCATAGGGGGTGACTGATGGAACAATAGCAGGTACAGGTGGTGGGGGTGTTGGAGATTGTTCCACTCTTGCGCGCTTCTTCCCTTTGATTGTGCGGTCAGATCCACCTGAAGACAATGGGAAGTTATGAAGGTCCAACGGTGCTGCGGATCTAGCTTTGTGCAAATGGTGTGATCGCGGTTTAAGTAAAGACTTGCCCTGCTGTTCTAGTCATGGGACAACGATCTTGATAGGTCAGATGTTGAAATGGAGACATCCACTGATTTCTGTTTTTTGTGCAGCAAGTTGGCTGTCAGTTAAATTATCCAAAAGCAAACTGGGTGTTTCCATCAAGGGTGTCACCTTGGCCTGACATGCTAGAGCTACTCTGATCATTCAATCACTCTTGAAAGGAATGTGAGAGTTATGGATGTGGAGCTTCCATAGCTGTCAAACACTTGTTCAACACTCAGTTGAGATCTTGCCAGTGACTGATCAGCATTTGTATGATGACTGGAGAAGATCTCTATGATAACTGGTTGAGACATGGTACACAACATATTGAAAACATCTTAAAAAAAACTAAAAACAATTTAAGAACATATTGAGGTCATCGGATGTACTGGGCTGCCAGTCACTTGTGATTGGGGGCTGTGAATGACCTCCAGTTTAGCTCCCCAAATTTGCTTCTCCCAAGCCCAAGGGATTCCCAGGAAGTCGAATAGGCTGAGGAATTTGGCTTGATTAAGTGGAATCAGGTGAGCTTTCAAGGAGACCACCTCCTCTGTGCAGCAGGCTCCCCAGGAATCGTCCATATAGGAGTTGATACCCTTGATTCCTAGCTCGTAGAATGCAATCCATAAGATGAGCAAAAAGAAACTGCACCATATTTTGGGGGAGCTGGCGCATCCAAAATTTACGCAACGGTCTATGTGATTCATGTCGTCTATGCGGATTGCCTGGCGAAGTTGCCACTGACAATGCATCCCTAGAATCCAGAATGCTGAGTCCATGTCTGATTTCCATATCAGAATTTTCCTGGGCCTTGGCCTCTGTTTTCGAGTCTAGATGAATTTGGTGTTTTCAATAGAAGGAATACTGTGCTGCTTTTTCAAATGTAGTAATGACGGGATGAAAGAGGGGATTGAATCAAGCTTTATTCGGATTTGGTTTCTGTTGATGAGCTCGTTGGGCCCCGGATTTCCGTAGCTCATGTTGGTACACATTTGAGTTTTTCCGGAATTCTTGTTTGTTGCCAAGCATAGAGGAGCGGTCTTCATGCCCCTGAATGGTGAATGAAATCCTTCTGAAAATCTCCCTAATTTGACTTCCTTGTCTCTTGTTTTTCGCAGAATCGCCAGACCCTCTGGGGTGTGAACGTGATTGTTGTGCTTCACGGTTTTGTCAGAGGGTAAGGAAGACATGGGCCAAAAGCCTTCTGAGACACCCTTCAGTATTGACTCAACAAACAGCTGATTGGGATGTGAGGCTGTGAGGGTTCTAATTCTGGACGCTTTGATTGGGCATACGACTTTAAAGATGTCTGGACTTTTTTGTATTGCGTAAGCTGCTAAGGGATCTGAATCGAGTGGAGGAGCTGATGGTAACGGTTTGGCGTCTAAAGAGAAGTTTACAGATGAGGAATAGTGGGAGGCGTCTTCTTCCAATTCTAAATTCCTGAGGAATTTTCGTGCGTTAGGTCTATTGGTGTGTGATGCCTCCTCAATGATCGGCATTGCATCCCACTTTGTTGCATACTTGATGTTGTTGCTTGCAGTCACCGTCCTCATCCATCTTCCACAAACTGGTGTCGTTGATTTCGTAGGAAAAATTAAGCCTAGATTTTTTGGGCTTTGGTGTGGTGGGTTTTTGTTTAGGGTTTGACCATGACGACAACTGGGTTTTCAAAGACGATGCCTTTGGTTGGTGAGTTTGTGTCTTAATGATCTCAGCTCCTTCATTAATTCGACTAATTTTGCTGAATAAGATTTTGTTCTCGAGGTACTTAAGTTTGGGGTTGGTCCAATCGCCGAACGCAATCCAGGAGTGACGAGAGAATTGAAGGCGTAGCACCGAGTCAAAGTCTCGAACATCGATCCAGTGGATGCCTGTCGAAGGATCGCTGGCCAATTCCAGAATGTACTCGAAGTAACTTTTGATATTTTTCTTAGCTGGGGGAAAGGCCGCCTGGTAAGTAGCGCTAAGGAGAGAGACAAGGTGATGCCAATTGCTTTTGTCAAGGATGGGGGCACCTTTGATCTTCTCATCAAACTCCAAATCCTTAGACTCATTGATTTTGATCATCTTGATGGCTCCCGGTTTGCCATATATATCCGCATAGACTTTTTCCAGGTCCACAAATTTATACTCCAAGAGGTCTTTAATCTGGGAATATGGCCATTGGTCTGGCTTTGCTGGGCTAGCTTCAAAGAGTTCTGTTTCCCTCTTGATATCATCTTTATATTTGACCTTGATTTGTTTGATTTCTCTAGCAATGGTATCAATGATTTTGTCTTGCGGTTCTTCTTCTGCTGATTGAAAGGCGAACTTTTTTGATGATTTTCTAGCTGAGCTGACAAACGTTTGAAAGGCTTTTTCAAATTGAATACCTTTGGGGTTATATTCTGGAGAAGAAGAAATTCTGCATCTTTTTTCCTGGCTGCAAGACGGGGGATCTTCTTTGCCAAAGCGGTTGAAAATAGACATGTTGATGCGGTCCAACAGAGGTACTTGAGGGGTTCTATCTGGAGATCCTTTGAAGCGTGTTCTTCTACTGGATGATGAGGCAGGAAATTCTCTACGTGGTGGGGAGACTCTGCTAGAAGAGTGTGAAGGCCTGGGGCTGTAATCTTTTCTGGATCTGTGCCTGGGGCTCGGGGATCTCCCGGTTGACCTGGCTGGACTTATACCCCGTCTACGGGAAGTTTCTGGTGATGATGGAGAGGAGCCGTACTGGTTAGTTGAGCCAAATTGACGTCGAGGGGACTCCTTGAGAAATGTCGACAAAGATCTTGGCTAGCCTGGCAATGTCTTTCTGGGCTGTGGCGGGAACGGAGCTCTGGGCTGGATTGCTGAGAGTGACGACGAGGGCTCCTGGATTTACGAGGACTTCTCGATTGACGGCCTTTACCCTTTTGTTGAGAGGATGAAGGAACGGGGTTGGCACCATGTCTCGCCGCTGAGCTGGCCTTGGCAATGTCCAAGAGTTTTTTGTTAGAGACCGAGCAATTGATTTCACCTTCCAATGGCCTTCCGAAGGCGCACTGAGTGCTAAGAATCGCTGGCTCAGCTTCCATAAGGCTTCTGACGGAATTTGGCCATATGTGGTTTTTGCCCACGAGCTGGTAAAGTGGACGTCCCGCTTTAGAGTCGAGTTCCACGGCGGCTCTCCCAAAGACGGAGAAATTGTAAATCCATAGCTGCAATTTTTGGTCTGTCGGAGGGTAGACTTCAGCGAACAGCCCGCAGAGGACTCGCATGGGAATGACTCTACTGCCATTCGCTTTGTCGTAATCAAAGAGAATAGACTTGAGTTTTTGGTAAAGGCTTGTCGCCCTATTAGCGGAATTAATTTCTTCAGATGATAAAGGTTGATCATTTTGCATATTCGAATGGACGAAATAAAAAATAAAAATTGAAACTGATAATAAACTAAGTCTGAATGACTGATTTTGAATAACTTGTACTATAATAAGGAATAATGATGAAGCAAGTTTAGTCAAAATTTATACTACTATTATAATATTCGTCAATTACAATTTTGATAATTTGAAATAGATGAGGAAGAAAGGACGGACAACAAAAAGGAAAGAGACTGAAACGAAACATAGCCATACATCGCTAACCTCTCACTCGACCCGTTGGGGTGAGTTTGATGTGTAGCTGGGTTTTGTTGGTGATCTTTTTAGAGTAGCTGCTTGCGTTCCCAGATGCTGAGATTTCACTCCCCTTTCACATATTCCGTTTTGTTAACACCTTGTGCCAACCTCGAATGTGTCAAAAACCGGTCTCAGCCCGGCTTTCGGCACGTCCCACTTACCCCGTGGTGTGCTTGATGCAACAGGTCAATAAAGTAATCCGTTGCAGCTACCAGCCCCGACATTACAACCATAGTTGCATCCGTTAGCTTTGCATGCCGAGCTATCTTTGCACAGTACTGAGCCGCATTTGAATTCAGCAGGGGGCCGGTTGTGTTCGTCTTCGAGTTCAGTGGGTCTAATTCTGGAGAAGCCCATGATTTCCATTGAGTCTTCTGAAAATTCGCAAATGGTTGGGATGATTGAAAGACTCAATACTAGGGACTGGGCGAAGTTCGGACGAGCACAGGATTTTGCCACCTGAATTAGCGCAAGTATAGCAAGGAAGTTGTCCGAAGAGATTTAAACAGGAGGAACATATCACTGACCTTTCGCATGTCCAAGTGCCCCGTTCAAAATCTCATTGGGATGACAAAGCTGAGTCCGGGTTCATTCCCAAGGCCATATTCCCACAGACCCGATTGCTTGCTCAACTTCTATAGGATGTTCCAACGTCTATCTTGCAAGGGGTTCTTCATGAGGACCCCAACCCAAAGGTACAAACTTCCTTTTCGGGCTCCCCCGTGGGCACCACCACCGGAGAGCTCAGGGCCACAGCCTTATCTGTGAAAGGTATATCAGGCAATCCTGATGCGGTCAGCCTAAGGCTTTTGGCTGAGGAGTAGGAAGTTTTGGATTGGAGAGCCCATCAGATGATGGCAACCGGCTATGCGCCACCCTATTTTTTTTAGTCTCATGAAGTTGACTAATAAAAATAGGGAATTTTGATATTGATTCAACAGGGGCTGGATTGCTTGCGATAGTATTTCAACTACGGTTGAATTGGATTTTTGCAGCGCTTCGCCCAGTCCCTACTGAGCTTAAGAGAATGATTTTTTGCAATTGGACACCTATCATTGTAGCACTCTGAAACTAAAGAGAACATATGAGTAATCTGTATTAGTTATGTTTGATCAAATCTGACCCACTTTCAAGAACAATAACTAACAAGGAACCTTTGGTTTGATTGGGGTATGATGCTGAACAATATGAGCAGGGTAAAGGTAATTGGATGTGCCCGTAGAATGGATCGCGCGAACTATCTGTTGAGCTGGGGAATTGTATTTTGGTTCAGCTTATCTGTGTTCTGTCAAGAAAGTATCCAAAAAGTACTGACATGCTGTCCTAAACCCACAAAAAAAAATTATCAAAGGAAGTCAAAAACGAGTGTGGATAGTAAAATATGGTGAACTGATTCAAGCAAGTGATAGACTGATATGGAAGAGAGATGGCAGAGTGACAATCCACTTGGAATGATTTATAGCAAAATACGGAATCCTTTGAGGTTGCCAAAACCATCTTCCGAATACAAAAATTACATAGTGAAACTGGTCGTTGGGGAAATTTACCGAAACAATTGATTTGTGACAATTGCATGAAGGTGAAAATGTAATCTCCCTAGTGAAACTAATCGTTAGTGAAATTCTTTCTATCGCGACTCGTCCTCTAGATTTCTTTTCACCTCACAAGTCGGCGAGCGAGAGAGGGACGGGTCAAGTTTGTTACCTCATCGCAGTCAAACCCTTCCCTAACTCTCCGTGTGACAGATCGGGACGGCGCGAATTTAGGGCACGGCTGGGGGTCGGGTGCTAGAGACTATGAAGACACCCGGGAAACTCAAGCTGTAGACTTCAGTAATAATAAACCCAAACCAAGAACACAACCCGGAATCCTAACTACATAGCATGCGGAGAAAGCAATCAGCCTCGCTCCAATCACCGGTTGTCGAATAATGATTGTGATACGGTTTCAAGGTCCGAACAACACACTCCTTGCAAGATTTTAAATAAAACTGGTTTGTTTCTATCGTAATATATATTATATCCCCTCATGATTGCATGTGATTCAGCTTCAAACCATAGCATCTGACGTTTTTGAACAACACTGAGTGAGACAAGAAATCCTCTGCCTAAGTGGATATCATTTACGTTCAGAGCATAATCTGGATCAAGCGATGGACTAAACAGGATATTATGTTCTTTCACTCAAGGGAGAGCTGCTGTACTAGTAGATTATCATGAGCCATAGACTATTTCCTAAAGGTAGGCTTTCTAATTTCAACAAAAGCTTCAGAACTTGGTTGTCTGGGTATACCTCATCAGTGTTTTAAATCACAACCCATATGAATTGCAAAATTCATAGCATCGCTTCTCAGGGAGTAGAACCTGAATAGACCTCTCACAACAGAACACTATGGTACAAATGATATTACATAATTATATATGTTATGCATGTCTAGGCTTATACACAAGTGTCTTTACAAGATGATCATGCACTACTAATGGTAAAACTCTATAAATTTCTCACTAATTGATTCACGAATATGATTACGATCAAGGAAATCAGATATAAATAAAATTGAAGCATACTAGTACATGAGGTCGGACCAAATCCCCTGTGTCAATATTTGACATGTTTCTTTAATGGTATCATTCAAAAATCTAGGATCAGTTTCTTTACATGTTTCTCTTTCTTTCCTAATATTGCTGGTTGCCATAACACCCTTTCAACTTGAGTCCTTAGCCATTCAATCTTCTCCGGGCGTGAGGTAATCAAGGTACAGCCGGTGAGATCGAGATACGATAACTTTTGCATTGACGTCGATTGTTGAGAAGCAGTTAGTAAATTGGTGATTGCTGTGAAACTGATTCGTACGCATTCCACTAGTCCCAAATGCTCGAGTTTTTCAGGCTTGATGGCCTTTATCACTTCAACACTTGCATTGGTTCGATCGAGACAAAGATGTGTGAGAGGAGGTAAGGTAGTTAGGATTTGAACAAATTGATTCTCGTTTCGTGAGGTTATCGGTAAACCAGAGATTGACAGTGATTCAAGCATTACAAATTCGTGTGCAAACTTGGTTAAGAACCCGAAACCGGCCACCGGGTCCACTTCGGTGAGAACCAAACAACTCAACTGTGATGCGATTGGATTCAATAGTCCCATCAAAGGCTGATCCGTGTCTGATAGACTGACAAAGTGACTCAAAGGCTGGACAGTTCGGTTGATGGTCATGTGTTTAAGATTTGGTAGCGCTAAGCAACCTGTCCAGTCCGAGTCAGCATAACCAACAACATTTTCCCTTGGGTTGCTGCTACCGAAGACAAGCTGTTCAAGTTGTGGAAGACGAGTGAGATCGATGAGGGAAGTGTAAGCTCGAGCATGATCTGGAAGCGAAGAACGTCCAGGTAAAGCGAGCACTCGCAAAGATTCCAACTGAACCGGATCCGCGGGATGGTCAGCAAAGACGATACCTTGCAAGGCAAGGTTTTGAAGTTGAGGTAGATTTTGGGGCGAGTCGTCCTGTTTTTCCAGATTATCCGCGTCTTCCGAATCAAGCTTGCGAACACGAGAAGGAGGTGGTGATCGATGTAGCGCCTCGCACTGCATGGGTACCGTATTTCCACGTTTTCCAGCAATGACCCTTAATTGAATCAGATCTGGGAATTGGATCAAAAAGCTAGAGAAAGTAATAGGACAGTAAATGACTATGGAGGTCTTGATTTCCAAGGTACATAAGCTAGTCGAGGTGGTCATCAAATATTCGATCAAATGATTCAACATCCTAGTGAATTCCGGGAATTCATACATGATTCGATCTTCCACAAAAGTGAAATTCTTGAGATGTTGTATTTCTTTAGATATTAATGTTTTGAAAACAGAAAGAAGTTCCGATAAAGGCCAAGTGTCACTATAGAGGATGGTGATTGACTCTAGTTTGTAAGATGATCCTTCTAATCTTGAAAGCCAGTATTTAAGCTTTGTTGTTGGTTTTTTAGTCTTGAATTGAAGCGTAAGGGACGTCCAGAACTTTGCAGTTTGATAAATTACTGAGCGCCATGAAGAACAAACGCGCATACATATAAAACGTGTTGGGTCGTCGAGATAGTTGATCACTTGTAGGAAAAGTTCAAAAGGTAAACGTCCGAGATAATTGATAGGTGACTTTAACTATCGCCAAATTTAATGATCATCCAGTCAGAAAGATAGTCAAAGGCTTGTTGAGTTAGAGATTAGATCAATACACTTACTTGTCCAAGATTTGCTTGGACCTTTTCCAACTTTCGCACATTTTCACGTTCATCTTTGAGAGCCTAAGAATCATTACGCCAAAGAACGCGTGTCAAGGAAATCGATTAGAGGTGAAGAAAGTCTATATTCTTAACTCGCCTCAACTGAGGATGAACCAGGATCATCTGTTTTTGAACTTTTTGCCAAAGCACGATCGTACATCTGGATAGAGGCTGAAAGTTTTCCAATTTGATGAAACAGACGCGCTGCCCTAATATAACCCTTAAATCAAGACAAAGTAAGCAAATATGAAGGTTATGATTTGATGATTTCAAAGTGATATAAAGCACAGATACCTTTGGAAGTTCAGGACAAAGGTCTATAACACGTTTAGCATCGAGTAAAGCACCTTTGAAATCTTTTAACTTTTCTTTGGCTGCAGCACGACTATCGAGTAGTTTGATTTCGAATGAAGTTTCATGGTTTGAGTTTTGATTGAGTGCCTGATCGAAATGAATGATTGCATCTGAGAATTGTTGTTTTCTGAAAGCTATAACACCTGATTTGAATTGATCTTTGGGATTTGATGGTGACATGATCAATAATATGGACTTGAATGGTACTTGATCACTCGATATCTTTTTTTTTTTTTTTCTTTTTTTTTTTTTTTTTTTTTTTTTTTTTTTTTTAAAGTGTATTTTTGCTTAATTGCATGTTACACTATCTGAACAAGGAAATATGCAAATATATGACTAGTACACCAGAAAATCAGTCCTCTAGTCGGTAACAAGAGTAAGAAGGGTCTTTTGATCGTTACGCAATTTGATAGCTATCTTCTTTTTTTTTTTGAGAGAGAGATTAACAGTGACAATATAGTTTGCTTACTCATCCCCAATCTAAGGTGGAAGGTAAGAATCCTAGGGATTGTGTGTTCTGTCGGGGGTGTTTACCACTCGCGACTTTTCTCTAGATAACCTATAAATGCAGGGAATCGAGCAACAGTGACATCCTAACCCCGCAGACTCATCCCCAATCTAAGGTGGAAGGAAAGGGAAGTTTAGGCGTGTATGTCTCGTCATTGATTGTTTACCAATCTTGACACCGCTCTAATATGCATTAACATTGACATTCGACTTAGTTATCTTATCCAAACCTGTTTAGGAGGATGATATTGTCTTGAATGTGTGTTGAGGATTTATCTTTTTTTTTTTTTTTTGGACCCGCTATTTGCTAACCACTCGTCCCCCAATTTAAGGAAGGAGGTGGGGCGCCTAGCTTGTCGGGATGATAACTTCGTAAGATAATGCTATGTGGGAATCGCGGATCTTCGACTTTCTAACTCTTGTTCCGTGACTGTTTTCTTGAGTCTACGTCCTGTAAGTATGAATTGAAAAATACAAATCGTTTAGTCTCTAATATGAATTCTGAAAGAAGAAAGAAAGCTTTAGGCGAATCAATGAGTTTTCTTGCCACATTCCAATTTACTTTTATTTTTTCTTCTCGTAGTCTAGCACGAAATCGTTTTCTCTCTTTTTTGTACCTGTTACAATAAAGTAAGAAATGTTCAGTAGTTTCTTTCAATTTGCATGTGCTACATAGGGGAGAATCAGTTAGTTTTCTTTTGTGTAGATGGTCGTTGAGTGGACTATGACCCGCCCTCAGTTGAATGATTACCGCTGCTCTTCCTTTTTCCATGTTCATTAAGGTGTCAGAGATGTCTTTGGGCTTTGCTGTGAATGGCTTTGTGCCTGGTTTTAGCGGGTAATTCTTTAAGTTGAATGTTTTCTTCGTTTGTTTCTTCAAACTGCCTAAGCTTGCTGGAAGTTTAATGCTATTGACTTGATTTGTTTGGTTCACGGCTGCTTGTTTGGCTAAGTTGTCCGCTTTCTCGTTATTCTCGATACCTACGTGGCCCGGAGTCCAATAGAGGTGTATGTTTGTATTATCTGGGAGCTGTCTAAAGCAGGATTGAATTTTAATTATCAGATGTTGGCCTGATGTTGCGCGTGGGACGTCATGGACTAGTCGTAATACACTTTGGTTGTCGCTAAAGATTGCTACATCTGGTACTTGTAGAAGTCGGTTTCCGATTTGTTCTTTAGCCAGGCTAGCCGCTAAATAGATGCCTAGAAGCTCGGCTTCATGGTTTGAAAAGTGTTCTGATTCTTTTATTGTTATTGTCTTCTGTGATTCATTAGTTACTGCTGCGGCTCCACCATCTTTTTCATTGACAGATCCATCTGTGAAGATCACAATTGAGCCTCTATTTATTTCTTCTTCTACCTGTTGGGGAACTGCTTCCATGGCTTCTTCTTTTGAGTTATCCAGGTTGTGTAGTGTGCCGTACGTTTTGGTCCAAGGAGGGAATGAATGAGGGTAAATTGTTTCGCTTGATATTTCTAATAATTTACGTAGCTCTTCTAGTTGTAGCATGTCTTGAATAGGGCTTTTGTGTTTTGATAAAGATTGATTTAGTTCGAATTTGATGAATCGGTGTGTTGGATGGTGTTCCGGAGTCGCTAGACGTTTCAGATAGAAATTGTGGTGGTGTCTCATAGTTGTGAGGTAAAAGGGAGGCATATAAGAATCGTGATACAGTAAGTCAGTAGATGAACCTCTAAATGCACCAAGGATGAGGTTTAAAGCTGTGTTTTGTAAGGTGGTTAGGGTGTTGTTGACCTTCCTGAAGTTTCTTGCGGTGAACCAAACTATACTACCATAGAGGATTCTTGGCATTAATACTGAAGTCACAAGTTTCCTGACCTCTTTGGGTGAAAGTCCCGAGTAACATTTGTTCAGCCTACGGAGTTGGTGCATAGTATAATTGCCTATTTTTTTTACATGTTGTATATGAGAGTTGAATAAGAGTTTAGAGTCAAACCAGATTCCTAGCCATTTAATTTCTTGTTTAGGATGTAGTATCACATCACCAAAATGAAAACTGGGTAGATCTTGATTTCTTTTGTTTGTGAAATGAATCAGTTGAGCTTTTTTCTTATCAAAGATGGCTCCGTGGGATTTACCCCATTTGAGTGACCTAGTAGCGTGGAAGTGAAGTTTGTCTAAGTTCTCCTTAAAGGTTTTTGAAGCTACTACATGAATTACATCATCGATGAAACCAAGGGATAGTTCTTTTGTTTCCGGGTCAGGTTTAGATGCGGCTAGTAGGGGAGAGTTGTAAATTATATATAAGATCACTGATAAAGGTGATCCTTGTGGTAGGCCGTTTTCGATGTTGAAACTTTCTGATAGGTAATCCTGGAGTTGTAGGTTTGTTGTCCTTTCCAAAATGAAGCCATGGATTAACCGTATCAAATAGCCGGGGCACTTGTGTTTGTATAACATAAACCACAGTCTTTCACGGTGAACCAATGGGTACGCTGACTTGACATCAAGAGATAAGGCCGAGACGACTTCGTTGTTTCTCCATTTCTCTTTGATCCATGTTGTGAGAATGAGCAGGGCGTCATTGGTTGAGTGGTGTCTCCTGCCGCCCATGTGGCCTGAAGCAATAATTTTCATGGTTTCGGCCCAGTAGGTGATTCTATTGGTAATGATTTTCTCTAAGATTTTACCTAAACAGCTTAAGAGTGCGATAGGCCTATAGGCATTTGGATCGGAGTAGTTATCTTTGCCGCTTTTCCGAATTATAATGGTTATAGCTGTTCGCCACGCATTTGGGAAGAAGCCTAAGTCAAAACAAGCATTGAAGAGTCGGCAAAGTTCATCTTCAATTGCTGGTAAAGCCAGTTTAATGAGTTCGTTTGAGATACAATCTTCTCCATTTGCTTTACGATTTGGTAAATTATCAATTATTTTCTTGAGTTCGGGACTTCTGAGTGTGGGATACGAGTTTGGGGTAGAGTGGATTAAGTCCTCTAGGTTGTGTGGTAAGTCGGATAAATTGGCTTCAATGTGGGCGACCGAAGTACCGTAAAAGAGGGTGGATGACTGGTCTTCTTTTGTAGTTGCAATTGATCCATCTTGCATTTTAAGGGGAGCAATTTCGCCGGTTGACTTGGGTTTGACATATTTGAACACTTTGAATGTGTCATTGTTTGAGCAGTTTGCAAGGAATTGTTTCCAGTGGTTGAGCTTGGTCTTCAGTATTTGTTCTCTAAAGTATTTTTGCCATTCTTGATAGCATGTCCGAGCTTCGGGTAAACCTGACTTGATCATCCATTTACGGGCACGGTTTCTGTTTTTGAGAATTGGGTTCAGTTTGTCCTTATCCCACCAGGCTTTGTGTCTATTGGGTTTAGTTTTGACTTGTCTACCTTGATCTTGAGCCGCTTCGAGTATAATGCTAGAGAGTGTGGAAACTGCTGTGTTGATGCTGGTTGAGGTCGTATAGTTTTTTGGGAGGAGATGTAGTTTTGAGGCGATTTTACTATGAAAAGGGATTGATTGTATGTCAGCCACCTTGAAAGATATATGTGTTTTTATTGGAGATAGGATAGATAAGTCTAGAAAAGTTGCAATTGGAAAATGGTCAGAGGCAAGATCGTTAGTTAGTACATTACAGCTAAGGATCTTTTGTGTAATGTTCCAGCTAGCCCATACTAGGTCAATCGTTGTTGGGTGGGTTCCTGTAGAAAACCTTGTGGGTACCCCCTTTGGTGAGATCAGTTTGAGACCTGTAGAACTGAGGAAGGTGACCAGTTTTTTGGCTTGTGTGTCGGTGATTGTATAGTCGGGGGGGTTCCAGATGTGATGATGGAGATTAGAATCAGAAACTAAGATTGTTGGAATGTGTCGGTCATGATTGGAGTTCATCCATCGTTCAAGAGTCATGATTCCTCTGAGGGATCCGGGGGGATTATACCACGATATGATCCTGAGTTTAGTTTGACGGGAGTCTTGATCTTTGATTTCTATACCTAGGACAATATCGGATGAGCTAGGTAGAATTGAGAACTGAGATGTAGGGATTAGTTTTGACAGGTACAAACAAACTCTTGGTCTGTTGGCCCAGGATGTTGGATTATAATCGTATGCTGTAAGTCTATGCCACGCTTTGTGGTGTGGGAAGCTGAGAGAATGGGTATTAAACCAGGGTTCTTGGAGTGCTAATACTGTATAGTGTGTGTGTGTAAGTGCTTCGTGGGTAGTTTGGATCGAGTTTTGACAGTTGAAGTGTAAAATTGAAAAATTATTGAGTGAGAGGGGGATGTCTGAGGTTGATTCGTATTGAGATTCTTGATCTTCAGTAAAGTTTGGAAGTTGGGGAGTGGAAAAACTATTTGATGTGAGGTTATTGAGATTATTACTCATCGTCGCTTGTGTCTTGTGGTGTAATCGTAAACTTCGTATTTCAGAGAGGGCAACCTAAACTTTTTGAAGAATGAGCATACTTGGGAGAGAAACGGTCAACTTTTCCTGTGGATTTTTGGCAGTCAAAATGAAAGCATCTGGCGCAAACTTGGGCAGAGTCATTATTGGCACAGTCTTTGGAATTATGTGGGTCACCACATTTTGTGCAGTAAGCATAATTATTGCAAGTGTTATGAGTATGATACAAGTCTAGACAATTGAAACACATCGTCGGACCTTGTACATATTGCTTGCTCTTGATGCGATGATAATCAGCGTATAAACCTCCTTTACTAACATTGTGAGCTAATTCCTTGTCAAGTAAGTTGAGGACAATAGTACCGTGAGTTTTTCCTGTATCTTTGGGGTTCTTAAGCCATTTTACTGAGTGAATTGAATCGATTGGGATGCCATTTTGTTCGCTAAGCTTTTTTGGGAAGTCATCGTTTTCAACCTCGAGTTCAGCCGGTACATAGTTGAAGAGAACTGGGTAACACGTTTGAGAAGTTACAAATTCGTCGTGTGCTAGCTTTGTCCAAATATGCTTGTTTTCAAGAAGCCACTTTTTTATAAATCGATTATCCATATACATGACCACATCGCCTGATTTGAGGAGCGAGGCGCTTCGTATCGTAACTTGAGAGCCGTTAACTTTGGCATCGATGGATGCGAGAGCTTTGTTGATTTGCTGAGCAATTTCGGCCGTTTTCAGTCCCTTAAAGGGTTCCGTACCAGGTGTTTTGTGAATGATCAATGTAGCAGCTTTGAAGTTGTTGATATCCGAATTTTTGGGGGGTTGTTTAGGAGTCATTGTTGTGTTTTGCTTGGGGTAAGGGTTGTTCCAAGCACGAGGTCTGGGGGTAGTGGTATTGTTGGTGGCGTGGAGCTCTTTTTGTTGGGGTGTTGAGCGTTCCTTAAGGACTTTGATTTCTTCGCGTAATTCTTTGATCGTGTTGTTGAGCTCGTTGATCGTGTTTTTGAACCCGTTCATCATCTTGATCATGAGTTGAATAAGAGCATCATTCAATTGAGAGTTTCCTGATGAAAGAGATCTTAGGTCGCACATCATGGAGTCCACGTCATTCGATTGTCGCAAAGTCGGATTTTTTTGGGGGGGAGGGTTCGGAACACCTTCTCCGGTGTCCGGTGGTTGTTTTTGAGGCATAAAATGCTGAATAGATTGTTTTTATAGGGTGATAAGAGGGTTTTTGCGTTCGAGTGAATGTTTATTTAGAGGGTCTGCGTCCTCACTCGATATCAGTTCTTCAATCAACAAAGACTCCAAACCGAATTGTGTGGTCCGGGGCCAAGTCCGGGTGACAGATTACAGGCTACAGGTTACAAGCTAGCTGTTACATATGAGTTTGACCACAGTCTAGCCTTTGGAAATTGAAATTCAGGAAAGTTGTGATCAAACTACACGGATGGTGCATTTCTTTACCATCATCATCAACCAATTATCAAACTATCATCATGCCACTCAAAAGAAAAGTATCCAATCCAAAATCACCATCAGATTCATCAAAAAAAGTCAAACATGATCAAAATCAAAATCAAAATCTAGAATCCAATCCAAAACCAAAATCAAAATCAAAGAAATCCAATGAGAATCCATCTTCAAGTTTATTAAATTCAGTCGAAGTTGACTTTCCTCGTGGTGGTGGTACTCATCTAACAGCTGTTGAAGTTAAACAAGCTGGTCATGAAGGAAAAACAGATGCAGATCAAATCTTCATTCCTGATCCCAAGCCAGTCAAGGATACTTCTTCATCAAAGCGTAAAAGATCTTTACTCGATCCTTCCTCCCATCAACGTATCAAATCTAACAATATCTCAGCATCTCAAAATACACCATTTCAAAATGCATATAGAATTGAACATCTTAATCATCGTCGGCTTACATCTGGGCTCAAACTCGCTGGTTTGATCATCGAAATCCGACCACTTGAACTTATTGTGGCCTTGCCGAGTCAATTGGTTGGGCATGTTCCAATCACCGAAATCTCTTCTTACTATACTCAAAAACTTCAAGAAAGTACCGATCAAGATGACGAGGATACTGACTCTGAAGATGACCAAAGCAATTCTGACAAGGCTGACGATTATCAACACAGAGTGAAATCCGGTGGACTTCAAGGATTGAATGAAATTTTCAAAGTGGGACAATGGATTCGCTGTATGGTGTGAGTGAGATCCTCTAAAGCTTCTTAGAAGTACCTAAAACTGAAGCAAAAAAACTTCTCTTTGCGCTATCAACCAATTTGATCAACAATAATGTCTTAGCATCCATACTACTTCCGGAACACCTAATATAGCTCATCGTGCCTCCCCCCTGGTTCGTGCTGCCCATCGTGTCAAATTAACCATTGACCCAGCTCGTCTGAATGGCGATTTGGAAAAGAAAGACTTGTCTGCAAACATGACATTGGATGGTGCTGTCAAATCAATCGAAGACAACGGATACGTGGTAGATCTTTGCGTTCCAGTAAACTCATCTCAGCAAGCCTCTTCATCTGCACCTCAAACTGTCACTACCTTTGTCCTATTCTCTGATGCCATCAAGATCCCCCAAACTCATCTTCACAATCGTGAGCTTTGGCAAATTGGACAAATCGTTCGATGTCGAATCGATAAAGTCTCCAAGAGTGGATCTACTTGTACCGTCTTTGTCGACCCGACCGGTATCGCTTCATCCTTGTTAACAACGGCTATCAACATTGACTGCGTTTTACCTCTTCACCTTGTCACCTGTCTTATCACCGCCGTAGTGCCTGAGGAAGGTTTAAACGTAGAATTCTTAGGCTACTACAAGGGTACAATCGACTTGTACAATCTTGGTGTCGGCATAGGTGGTACCAAGGTGGAAGACCGTTTCAAAGCCGGTCAGAAGATCCGTGCTCGGGTCTTATGGCATACTCGATCCTCTTCACCTCGTGGTTTAGGCGAGGATGATGATGTGGATGTGCTAGGAGAGAAAACTTTTAGCTTAAGCTTGCTGGACCATTGCGTCAATATGGTCACACCAGGTTTGCCACTCTTGCTACAGAACGACACACCAAACGGCTTACCTAGTGAAAGCATCGAACATCTTATGCGATTCAACATTGGATACACTTTTCAATCCACTAGAGTTTGTGGTGTCGTCAAGGACTGGGGGTTATATGTCGAATGTTTAACCGGTGAAAATGGAGATCCAATCATCACCAGCGACTCAGTAGACTCTGACAATTCAAATCAGCAGCGAGTCATAGGTTTCATTCACATTTCAGCCATTCGCGATACCCATCTCTCTGACATCTTGGTCGAAGGTTCTGGGCCTTATAGACTCGGTACAACTCATAAAGCCAAAGTTGTAGGCATCTCTCCCATCGATGGCATGCTTCAACTCTCATCACAGCCCTCAGTGGTGGAGCAGCCTTATATACGACCACAGGACGTTGCGGTGGGTGAAATCGTGACAGCAGAGGTGACCAGATTGTGCTCTTCGGCATTGTTTCTGTCAATATTTGGTGGACTTGATTGCGTGGTTTGGCCTGATCATTACTCCGATGTGAAACTTCAACACCCTGAGAAGAAGTTTCAAGCTGGTATGAAGCTCACAGCCAGGGTAAGATCCTTCTACTGATATCACCTATTAGCAAACATTATATGTCCCTTTATAATCACATTTTTGATGATCTTGTTGTTATCACATTCACAGGTACTGTATGTCAATCCCAACAAGCACCGAATTGCTCTCACTTTGCGGAAAAGTCTTCTGGATCCCACGTTTTCTTCTATCACCTCTTATGCTACAGCACAGCCTGGTATGGTCACCGATGCAGTAATCACCCGCGTTAAAGCGAGGCACCTTGAAATAGAATTCTTTGGTCAAACACGGGGTGTGATTCCCATTCGCGAAGCAGCGTGAGTAATTTCGGGTTTGGTCACCTTCAGAGTTTCTTTTTGGGTAGCTCAAATATCTGATCCCACACTCATTGTATTGACTGTATTGACTGTATCTGATGGATGTTTCAGGGAGAAATTTAGCGAGTCGTTGTCCGATTTCAGGGCTGGCCGAGTAGTTAAGGTCCAGATTCTCTCCGTGGATCCACTGGCTCGAAAGATTTTAGCGAGCATCAGATGCGCTCTAGACACAGAAGCCTCAAAATTAAGGGAATCGGGCAATGTCGGTGATGCAGTCTTTGCGACTGTGAAGACGATTGGTGATGACCACACGATTTTGACCCTTCGGCGAAGGCTAGGCAAGCGTAACAAAATGGGCGGAGAGATTCCGATTCCAGGCCTCATCTCTCTCAGTATTCTTGCGTGGCGACGTAAAGTGACGATCGATCAACTGAAGGAACAACTCCATGTCGGTGATGAGATCGACGATTTAGTCATCACAGCTAAAGATATCCAGAGTAACCTCATCATCTTGGGTTACGCCAAGGGCTCAAAGAAGCAGAAGCAAGAGCCGGAGACGGAGCGACCACTGTTCAACTCGTCGGCATTCGAAGTCGGTGACTTGGTCACAGGGACGGTCTTGGACATACACGCCAAAAACCTGTTAATGTTTCTCAAGAAAGATGGAAGCGAAAATGCATGTGTGGGACAAGGCTTTTTGTCCATTGAAAAGCTTGCTACTCGTCGACAAATGTTTTCTCAAGAACTCAAGGGTCAACTCAAAAAGGGAGATCAGATCGAAGATTTAATTGTCAGCCAGAAAGTCACGGAGACCCGTGGTATCACCATTCTCGATTTTCGTCCCACAACGTCTTCACGTCAGCATGAACTTCATCTCAAGGAAAATATGTCGTTAGTCGGTAGCGTCCGTGCGATTCACGACAAGAATGTCATGCTATCACTGCGGAGTTCGAAATGTGACGAGACCTGTGGTTTGCAACTCGGTTTGATCTCCAAAAAGGTTCTAGCTGGACATTGGAATACGACAGAAGATAAATTAGATACTAAGCTCTCCTTAGGCGTCGAAATACCAAAGCTAGCTATCAAGAAAATCGATAGTGATAAGGGACTTGTGATCCTTGGATTTGAACATCCGCCTCAGTCACAACCCACTCGATACTTTCCTGATACTTCATCTACCCAAGACGAGATCACATCAGCTGACCAACTGATAGATGGTACTATTGTAGAAGTATTGATTGGTGATAAGACCGCGGAAGGTGTACGAGCTCAGCCTGTCAAGTTGAAGTTTCCGGGTTGGAGTTTTCTCATTGATTTCCCCGACCTACATGACGATTATGATCAATCTCCTGAATCAGTCAAGAAAGGTGAAAAGAAGAACTGCGCTGTAGTCAAGGTTGATCGACAGACTTCCAAGGTTTACCTTACTTTGAGATCATCTCGTTTGAATCGTGGAGTCCAGAAATCGGCCTCCGAGGTACGGGATCGACCGATCGTCTCGATCAAAGACTTGAAAAAGGGTGATAAGATAAGAGGATTTATTCAACGGATTTGTGAAAAAGCTGGTCTGCTCGTTCGGATCGGTACTAATCTTTCTGCCAAAGTTAAGATCAGTGAACTTTTTGATCAAGATATTCCAGATTGGGTTGGAAAGTTTAAAGTCGGTCAAGTGGTATCTGGTGTGATTATCACGCCTGTCAAAGCTTCCCGTGGTATTCAATTGAGTCTTAGAGAAAATCCATTTGGTCCGAAAGTTTCGGATCCAAAGAAGTTGGTCTTGGAGAAATTCCAGGAAGGACAAATTGTTGGTACTACTATTAGAAAGATTGAAAAGTATGGAATGTTTTTGGCCATTGACGATGCCGGAATCAGTGGTTTGTGCCATGTTAGTCAGTTATCTGATGATGATGAAGTCGACCGAAACTGGGCAAAGAAGTACAAGGAAGGTATGAGGCTACAAGCTGCACTGGTCAAGGTTGATTTGAAGGCACGTAGGATCTCTTTATCGATCAAGCCTTCAATTGTCGGCGAGCAAGAATTGGATAGTGGTGACGATGAAGACGAATCTGACGATGAGGACGTAGAAGAAGAGGAGCTTGACCATTCGAATGTTGAAAAGGACGATTCGGTAGATATGGTTGTGACAAGTAAGAGTGTGAATCAGCCATTGGCTGTACAAATCCAAGCGCCATGTCTGGCGCTTCCTGGTGGTTTCAATTGGAACAGCACTGTCCAGACCAGGGCTGCTGATGAGCAAGATTCAGATTCAGAAGGGTCGAGCGACGAAGATGATCATGCCACATCTAACCATGTCACGGGTCAAGAGAAGGAAGTATCGGAACCTGAGCATAGGAACTCTTCACATCTTGAGAACGGCTCAGTGACCACATCAATAGCAGACTTGGAACGACAATTATTAGGTTCTCCTAATAGCTCATTGCTTTGGATTCAATTAATGTCATGTCATATCCAACAAGCTGATCTGAATGAAGCACGAGAAACTGTGAAACGAGCATTGAATGGGATTCATTATCGAGAAGAATCGGAAAAGTTGAATGTTTGGATAGCTTGGTTGAATTTAGAAAACGCTTATGGAACTGAAGAACAGATGATGAAAGTGTTTGGTGAAGCTTCAAAGGCTAATGATACGAAAACGGTTTGGTTGAAGATGGCGGAGATTTATACTGAGAGTGGAAAGATTGAGGTAAAGATCTCTAGCCTGATAGTCTGCTCTTTCTATGCTTATACTTATGTTTTTTATCATATCCTTGACGACTTCTCACATCTTAACAGAAAGCAAATGAGCTGTATACTAAATTGGTGAAAAAGTTCAGTGAAAGCTCAAAGGCTTGGTCTCTGTACGCCCGATTTTGTTTAACCAACAAGCAAGAAGCTCAAACTCTAGAGTTATTAGCCAGAAGTTTGAGAAGTTTACCAAAGCACAAACGTAAGTGATGAATTCCAAGGGCTAATTTTGATGATGAGATCAAAGACTGACGAAGGTTGATGAGGATTGAATAGATCTTAAGACGATGAACAAATTTGCACAATATGAATTTAAACATGGTGAGATTGAAAGAGGTAGAACGTTATTTGAAGGTTTGATTGCTAGTTATCCAAAACGAACGGATCTTTGGAATGTTTATATCGATTTGGAACGAACTCGATTAGATCGAGTTAGAGCTCTTTTTGCTAGAATGTTGTCATTGAAACTTAATCCTAGTAAGTGATAAATTCAAGTTTAAGCTTGATGTGTGATTCGCTAAAGATTTATTGATGTATGGTTTGATTTATGATATGACAACAGAAAAAAGCAAATTCGTTTTCAAGAAATGGTTAGGTATTGAAAAAGAAGTAAGTCTTTGGTATTCATTTAAGATTATCAGCTTACCAAAATTGAACATTGTTTGTTTCTTCTGCGTTTCTTTTTTACAGTTTGGAGATGAAGCTAGTCAGAATAAAGTATTAGAGCAAGCTAGAGCTTATGTACAAGCTTCTCAAAGTAATTGTACAAAGGAAGAGGGTGCAGATGAGCAAGATGATTGATAAGTAGGATTGTGGTAGTTTGATTGATTTGGAATTATAATTTGATTATTACGTTGAGCTTGAATGAATCTTTTTGCGCAAAAGAAGAATCGTGATTGGATTAAGTGAGTTTTGTGCATCTTGAAAGATGAATAAGTAGGATCGACAGACACAGAGAGAGGATGGATGGGAGTTGTTTCTTGCCACAATGATATGCCCGTAAATTTTGCGCGAGAGCTATAGCGTGGTTCAAGTGTCACTCAATGCATCATCCTATTCAGCAGAATGGCAACTGAGTTGATGAGATAAAGATGCAAACAATAAATCATGAAATACTCTGAAGCTAAGCAACCCTGCAAACTATCAAGTATACATTATCATTCGATGTTGAATACTCGAGGCCACTTGCAAGAAGTTTCATGTGGTGATTGGGTGATTATGCATCCACCATACACACGCTGTTAGCTCATGGCATCAGAAATATGGTCTTTTGATGTTTGAAAATATCAACAGAAGGCAGAATATAGGTTTGATTGTCGAAAATGATTGAAAGACTTGTTGCTTGGAGTTTGATAGATAAAACTTATCTTTTTGTTGGTGTTTTATTGAATTATATCGTGTGAAGGTGTCTTGATATGATATTGGTTGGGAAGCGTAGGTTGCAATTAATAAAAAGGCATGTCCTCACGAGCATCAGCAATATCCTTGTGAGTTGTTTCTCACTGTGAGGAAACTGCGCGCAGGGGAATGGCGGCACCACCGGTTTCATATCATGGCTCATGAGTCTGGTGGGTGCAAAGTTAAAGTCGTACTTCAAACGAAGGGGTGACTCGATCGAACTGGACTTGAGATGATCAACGTGAAGGATTTCCAACCTGTCCGGCTTGAAGATACGATGACTGCTTGACATCACTGACTGCCTTCATTGGTCCAGATCAATTCTCTCAATAGAGCCTCATCTCAATTTCAATCCGGCCTGAACAACCGAGGAAAGCAGGCTGGACATCTCGCCAGATGCAACTTTTGCCCGGTTCTGGTCAAAATCCTTTACTTCAAGTCTATCCCGAAGAATGATCAGCCCTTTGAAAGAGATTGACTGGATTGCACGCATTGTGCTCAGCAAGAAGTCATTGAGGGGAGGACTCTTTTGAGTATAAAAAGACTCGTTTGCCCCTCATTCCTTACTGTTCCTCATCCTGCTCGTTCATCAAATCGTATTTATTTGCCTTCCTTCATATCTATTCATCTGCTCTTCATATCATTCAAATCACTTCTACTTTCACTTCTTCGAACACATTTCCTACACACCTTACATACTATCTACTTTCTTTCACGCACATATCATTTTTTGATTATAACACAATTTCTATCAACTTATCTATCATCACATACTTTTAACTTATAACACTCTCAACAATATGCAACTCAACATCGCTTACGTCGTCGCCGGTCTTCTTGTCTTCGTTTCATGTAAGCACACATGCCTTTTCAACTTTCTCTTTCCATTTTGACGCCTCTTACTGAAGTCACTCCACTTTTCAGCAAACTTTGGTGAAGCCGATGCTCGTATGATGACTACTAGCCACAAAGGCGCAGAAGCGTTAGTAAATTCTCTGAACCCATGGCCAAATAAAAAACACGTTGACTGACTCTTTTATTTCCCCCAGTCACCTTGAACACAAACGTCAAGCAGTTGGGTATGTCCCACACACTGCTGCTGCTAATGGCGGCTCCAACAACGCCACCACTGCTCAACCAGCTATGGGAAGCGGAACCGTTCATAACGTGGCAGCCATGCCTTCATCACCGAACATGGAATCCGTCAAGAGCTCTCCTCAAAACTCGGGTTCAATTGTTTCGCCTATTTCCAAGGCACCCGTCTCTGCTGCCACCCCACCGCCTCCCTACTCGCCGCGTCCTAACGCTCCAGTCGGAGGTCCAATCCCTGCAGCTTCAACCCCAGAAATCGTCTCACCGACTTTGACGCGTCCTGTTGGCGTACCTATTTCACCCTCTTCAGGAGCTGAACGTCCAATGCCAATACTTGTTGGCGGTGGACAAACCAACGGCTCATCCAGTGCCCCTTACCACGGAAATCCCATCACCGCCCCAACTACCGAGGCTTCTTCTGCCCCATCAGCAAGCAGACCCATTGTCCCGTTAGCTGGTTCCGTATCTTCGCCAGTCGGTGACGTCAACGGATCACCCGTCCCTATCCCATCAGCCGGTGCACGAGGGACACCCATTCCATTTGGAAACAACGCTCCTCTCCCGATTGCTGGGCGACCACTTGTTGTGCCGGGCGTCGGCTTTGCAGGACCTGGTCCTATCGTCGGAGCACCCATTGTTGGACTTGGTGGACCTTCAGCAGGCTTTGCTGCTGGACAACACGTTGGTGTTGGAGCACAAGTTGGCCAAGGAGTTGGGTGAGTACATACATTCTCCTTCCGCATTCGAATGAGATCGAGTCATTGATGTTTCTTTTTCTTTCAACAACAGCGTTGGCCCAGCAGGTGTCGGAGCCGGTGCTGGTTTCGGTGCTGAAGCCAACGTCGGTCAACATGCTGGGTAAGCGCAACATCTTCATTTTTTTCAATCAGAGACACAATACTTATTTATTTCAATCACAGTGTTGGTCCGGTAATCAGCGGACCTGGTGCCGGCTTAGGTGCCGGAGCCCACTTTGGAGCTGGTGTCGAACAACACGTTGGGTGAGTTTTAAGCGATCAATTTTGCACACTTCGTCATTACACCTGAGCTAACATCAGGATTTTCAACAGTGCTGGTCAAGCTCTTGGTGGCTTAGGCGCTGACCAATCTATTGGAGCTGGTGCTGGAGTCGGTGTTGGAGTCAGGCAGTCAGTCGGCAACGGCGTTGGGCTTGGTACTTTCCCCGGTGCTGGGCTTGGTGCTGGAGCCGGTGCTGGAGTAGGTGCTGGATTCCATGCTGGTGCAGGAGTCGACCAACATGTCGGAGGAGCTGGTCTAGGTGCCTTCCAAGGTGCTGGATTCAATGCTGGCGCTGGTTTAGGTGCTGGGGTTGAACAACACGTCGGGTAAGTCCTAATTTATCACCTATGAATACGTGGGAAGCAACATGACCATTAACCTTACAAATCATGAACAGTTCTGCTCAAGGCTTAGGTGCTGGTGTAGGCGCTGGTCAATTCGTAGGAGGTGGTGCTGGATTCGGTACAGCAGCTAGGCAATCAGTTGGTAGCGGTGCCGGGCTTGGTGCTTTCCAAGGTGCCGGATTCAACGCTGGAGCCGGTGTAGGCGCTGGAGCCGGTGCTGGACTTGGAGCTGGAGCAGGTGCAGGTGCAGGATTCCATGCTGGAGCAGGAGTTGACCAACATGTTGGCGGTGCTGGCCTAGGTGGTTTCCAAGGTGCAGGATTCAATGCTGGTGCAGGTCTAGGTGCTGGTGTCGAACAACACGTCGGGTGAGATTTACTTGCTCAACATGAATACTTGCGTCATACAACATATACTAACTTCACAAATCTTCAACAGCGCTGGTCAGGGTCTAGGTGCTGGAGTCGGCGCTGGGCAATTTGTGGGAGGAGGCGCTGGGCTTGGTGCTGGCGTAAGACAATCAGTCGGTAGTGGCGTCGGTCTCGGTGCATCCCAAGGTGCTGGATTCAACGCTGGAGCTGGTGTAGGTGCCGGTGCCGGTGTAGGTGCTGGAGCCGGTGTAGGAGCCGGTGCCGGTGCTGGACTCGGTGCAGGTGCAGGATTCCATGCTGGAGCAGGAGTTGATCAACATGTTGGCGGTGCTGGCCTAGGTGGTTTCCAAGGTGCAGGATTCAATGCTGGTGCAGGTCTAGGTGCTGGTGTCGAACAACATGTCGGGTGAGATTTACTTGCTTAATATGAAAACCTCTGTCATACAGCATATACTAACTTCACAAATCTTCAACAGCGCTGGTCAGGGTCTAGGTGCTGGAGTCGGCGCTGGGCAATTTGTGGGAGGTGGTGCCGGGTTTGGTGCTGGCGTAAGACAATCAGTCGGTAGTGGCGTCGGTCTCGGTGCATCCCAAGGTGCTGGATTCAACGCTGGAGCCGGTGTAGGTGCTGGTGCTGGTGCTGGACTTGGTGCAGGAGCCGGTACTAGAGCAGGCGCTGGATTCAACACTGGTGCCGGAGTTGAACAACACGTTGGCGGAGGCGCTGGCCTAGGCGGCCTTCAAGATGCTGGATTCAACGCTCGTCAACACGTCGGCGCAGGACTTGGAGCTGGTGCCGGCGTTGGTGCCGGCGTTGGTGCCGGAGTTGAACAACACGTCGGCGGAGGTGCTGGCCTAGGTGGCTTTCAAGATGCTGGATTCAACGCTCGTCAACACGTAGGCGCAGGACTTGGAGCTGGTGCCGGCGTTGGTGCCGGAGTTGGTGCCGGAGTTGGTGCTGGAGTCGGTGCACGAGCTGGTGCCGGCGTCCATGCTGGTGCTGAGCAACACGTTGGTGCTGGAGTGATTGCATAAATTCATAGCGTATAAATTGTTTTAAACATCTTTCACTACTCACATTGCAAATACAACTTGTAAAGTCTTGCTTATCATGTACCATTCATATCAAAATCACTTTGTATATATGAGACCATTGACATTATAAATTATAAATCACACCCACATTTTCATCACATTACAACCTTGCGCACCTCAATTGCTTTTTGACACTTCCTTAAGTTCGTCTTTGACATTCAAATCGCGCTTCTTTGCGGCAGTGATCTAAGTAGGGTCAAAACTTTTTAGTGATAACACCAAACTATTTCTATCACCTTTCTGGCAACCTCCATTCATAGATTTTGCCAGCTCAAAACCACACCATTGCTACACACAACATATAACGTGCAAACATCTGAAAAGCCATCCTTCAACTGAAAAACTTTGTTTAGATGATCAATCATATTTACCAGATCTACCCTTTCAAACTATCAAGACAACCAAGCTAGACATCCTGATATACCAATGTAGAACTGTAGAATCTGTTTATATCAAATAAGTTCAATACCATAATGACCAAGCTTACGTTGATTGAAACCAAAGCTGGTTCAAAATTTTGCAGCATCAACCCGACAATGCTGGGAGCTTGCTTCAAGTCATAGAGACAATTGCAATCCTGGTGTAAAAGCCACGATTGGTATCTTTGTACTAGGTTCCAGGCGGGATCTACATCCCTGGGAAAAGCCGCGCTGCCTGGTTTCTTGTAGAGTAGATTGCTCTTATGTGACAGGCTAAGTGTTGGGTTTGACATCAAAAGGCGCTTCTGAGAATCAGCCCTCAGTGCTGTACGGAATACGTCGCGTGCTTATTTCTAGTAGACGACTTAGCCTGGGTTTGTGAAAGCCTCATCATTAAAAATTGGTGCGCTCAATGGATATTACAATGTGTACACCAGAAGCTCCATATCTCGGACCCACGTCATACCGAGGTATATATATCCTCAAGGAGATCCGTTCTCCGGAGCTTTATCAACCTGAAGTACAATTGATTTACTTGTCTTTTTGAATGCCTCAAAACTTTTTCCGCTCATCTTTTTGAACAAATATCACTGGACAAACAGCGTCAGTAAGCACAGTAAAATCGCGATTTGAAAAACGGTCACTGACGGTCAATGTCTCCTTGGACCAAAATGAGTGGTCTTGCCACTGGTCAGGTAATAATGAGGCTTTTACTCTTTGTCTTGGGAGCATTATAGTTTTATCTAACGATTCAGACGGGTTTTTGTTGACTTGTTCAAGAAACCATATTTCCTTGACCTGATGTTGTGTCAGATAGTCGAGTACTCGCGCATAATTCATGCCGACCTGATGCGGACCATGTGAATCATCAGAAAGAGTTAAGCGACCACCAAACTTGGAGATCAACTGAGAAACGAAGTAAGACCATGAATGGAATTTTGTCAGATTGTGAAGTTCTAGAGAGCAGAAGACGAAGAGATCTGTGAACGCACTTTCAAAATATCCGGGCTAGGATAAGGTGTTGACCATCCTTTTTTGAGTGCAGCAGAATTAACTTCGAAAAGTGCGCCATAGGACATACCAAATTTAATGTTTCGTTCAACTTTATCCCATATCGATTTATCTTTCTTTAAATTCAGATCAGGGTAATATAACAAACATAAGTCGAAATGTCCAATGACTTCTGGTTGAAAGCGGACCATGAGAGCATACTGAGCGTCAAAGTAATTAGAGCAAAGTTTATAAAGGCTTTCTTCTGTCGGATTCATCGAACTATCGGGGGTCAAAGATTGACAAGCTTTATGAAATGTTGGTTTATCAAAATCAATTGGGATTTGATTAACGTGATGAAGACTTCCAACTAGATAATCAATTGAATCTCCATGATTTTTTAAAACTTGATCGAGTAAGGATGTTGTTACCTCTTCATCAATCATCTCCGTTTCGATTCCGATTAATAAATTTATTTGAGATGAGTACTTTGATTTCAAGTGATTAGCTTCAATAATAAACCGCTCGAATTGCTCAGATAGTTCGTCTACACCCATATCCCGCTAAAATAATTTCAGAGATCATGGATGAGGATAATTTGAGAGATACAATAATAAATTTTCAAATCAAGATACACAAATATATAATGAGTTTCTCGCACTTCTTCAGGATAAAGATCCATAGACCGATTTCGTGGCATATGTTCTGAAAGGCCATAGCTGATGAAACCTTTTTGGATTGCAGTCTTAATCACATCCTCCAGATTTCCAGTAGCGTGTTTACAAAACTGACCAGAATGAGAATGAAGACTGATAGGCATCGTTCGGTTAATTTGATTTTCTTCAATGCTGAGTTCCAAGACTTTTCCAGTTGAAGCCGCAATGAAAAAGCCGATGAATGTATGCGGGGTCGAGATCCGAGCGGCCCGTGACCCGTTATAAGCTGACCCAAATCACATCCACAGGAACGCTGAAAGATTCCCAAAATATCAAAAGTCGAGAATAAGAAAGAGATGATACCAACACCTGACCTCACTCATATCAGTCGAAGGGACTATGATGATGTTTATGAGCCAGCAGGTGCGCTAAGAAACCATGTTGATTTGTATATTCTACATCGATCCATCAAATATTCTCTGATCTAATTCCATTTTACATTCAAGAAAATCGTTCTTAGAAGACACATTCATCTTGTTAGATGCCCTCGAGGCCGATTTGGATTTTTTGAAAGCTCTAAGACCTTTGATATGTGTTGAGATAGGGTTTGTTTCTTGCTTTACCACAGGTTGAATGCTTGTGGAGTCTTCGACTGACATTTATTTTGCTCGATGATGGGCTTCGTAGATCAGGTAGCGGTTGTGTGTCTGTTTTTGCACAGAAAATTTTATCTGGGATCCCAACATGTGAGACGTACTTCTAGGCTCGCCTCCTTGAACATTGCTCCATATGTTTAGTGGTTAACTCCCTTGCAAATATCATTGTACCGAACGACACCTCAACTTTTTTTTATTGAAGTGCATATATGCACAGATATCAACGCAAAAGCGCTTACAGTGACCAATTCCACCTTTCAAAAGAACTCGCTCTCAACACCCAATCTAGTCCGAACCTCTCTCCTCAACTCTCTTCGACTCCAATCCTCCGTCGATCTTTTACTCTTCAATCCTCCCTACGTGGAAACCTCAACGGAGGAATATGAGCAAGCAACACAAGGTCACATCGAAGCTAGCTGGGCCGGTGGAGCAAATGGAATGGAGCTCACCAATCAACTCTTGGATTCACTACCTTCAATCCTGTCTCCTAATCGAGGAGTACTTTATCTAGTGGCAATTAAACAAAATAAGCCAGAGGAAATTGTTTTGCGGATGAGAAACTGTGGCTTTGATGCTCGGGTCAGTCAACTTTCTTTACTATCCATGACTCCGCATTTCCTTGATTTCAAAGAGCCTTTTGGGCGGGAGAAGTCTATCTACTTCACAGATTGACATAGCATCACATTGTGCCTGCAGATTATCCTTCAACGTCGAGCAGGGCGCGAGCATTTGCATGTCTTACGGATTTCGCTGTCATCTACAGAGAATGAAATATAGATGACATTTTCTGGATCAAGAATTGTAGAGCACTCGGAATGTTTTGGCAGGCAATCAGTGTTGAAGATGTTACAACCAATTTGCAAGACAAGAGTGGTCATCTTTCTCATTTCAATGACAGAGGAAATGATACTGGGAAATCAGACTCCAAGAAACCAGATGTAGCCTATCCTTAATTGATCACTTCAGATTTTTGGGTACCTCATTATATTGGCTATGCGTAGTCAGAGTTTGTTTGGGGGCCCAGAGATTCAGAGTTGTGATTTTTGATTGGATTGGATTGGGTAAACAAGGACAAGGCTTATTTTCACTTCCAAGATCAAATGCATTGGAATTGTCAGATGAGTTTTGTTTGGCTCCCTTTGTTTATCTGCCTGATTTTTCAAAGTTGATTGATAACTCAAGATGACAGATTGTGATGCTTGGAACTTATGATGACCATGCGCTAAGGGTTTGAATTGGTCCAACAATGGGAGTGTATCTATCCACTATAAGCTCTGCAGCTCTTGAATATCCCTCATCAAGCCAGTTTTGCCATTGGTCATCATAATTCAAGAATTGCCATCTTCTTGGTAGCCAACATGTTGATCAAATGTGTGTCACTCTCAGTTTCTTCCTCAAGATTTTCAGGTCCTTTGTTGACTAAGTGTAGTTCATGCTCTCCAAATTGCCAGTGTGACAGCAATTGAGTCGGCTTAAAGTTATTTGTTGGAAGGAAGCTTATCTTTCCAATGTAAGTGGAATGTATGAATCTTCTGTGTTGAATTGCAGGGTCTCATTGCTGTTGGGAATTGTTGAACTGGTAGGAGCATGGATGTGATTTTGGTTTAAGGAAAGAAAACCACTGTCCAATGTGCTTCATAAGTATGCCTTATGACTTTGAGGATCTCATGAAAGTGCTAAGCTTAAGTAGGCCTGTACTCCAACGTGGCCACATCCACCTCACAAGAGGGGCTTAGAGCATCCACAGTGGCAACCCCCAAATCTGGGCTATTGCCAAATATAGCAATAGGGCCCCGGGTTTTTACTGTAGTGGGGCACCCTATTGCTAAACATATTCAGGGCCAACTCCAAATTTTGACCCTTGGTTGTCAAATTTGACAACAACAGTGGCAAGCCCCAAATTGCCACACTTGCCAAACTCCATACTTCACATGTGTAACCACACCCATAATTGGGGCTATGACCGGCCCTGACCCCAACCACCCAAGCCTGCCCAATGAATTCTTGGAGACAAGCGGTACATGCCCCGGGTCAGCTAAGCTTGCCCTACAGAGTACCAGGAGCCCCACAATGGGCCTGGGCCCTCAGGGCGCCGGACCTAGCATTTTTGGTCCTATCCATCTAATACAGGCCCAAAAAGGCCCTGGTTTGCTTGAAAATGCAGCTGAGCCTTTCCAGGGCCGGGAGGTGCCCCAGGGCTGGCCACATTGTGCCAGGGCCAGGTCATAGCCCTACCCATAATACACCTCAGAGTATGTGTAACCCATACTCTATACCAGCTTGGAGCCCACACCATTGCATCCCAAGTGGTATAGGGCCCCACTAAAATTGGGTTTGGTCAATGCCATGCAATTGGTTAGGGCAGTGTTGGAGGTATGAAATTTGAATGATGTACAGCTGTAGTTCCCTACAGTATGTCTTGTAGCATATTTTGTAAGGTGAGTTATGGATTAGTTGATCATTGAGGTGTATTATTTGTAGACAGTCAGATTGTACAAGCTGGAGTTGACAGGAAAAGTGAGGTACAAAAAGATTTAGAGTGCAAGTAGACAAAGAACAAATTTGGCCTATTTTGGCATAAAGAATTGCCTAAGCTAAGTATGTATTTGGGGTCACACTCACACCCAGTGCCACAAATTCTCAAGTCTTCCTGGAGGGGTGCATGGCAAGGGCCAGGGCTTAGGCCACACATGACCCTCACCCTGAGCCCTCCATGGCCTTCACATGGCATTAAGTTCAGCTAATCCCCCCTAAAGGTTGTCTTAAGAAGGGAGTAGGAACTAAAAATGAGTTGTGCTATGATCGGACATTCTTTGTGAGCACCAACCAAGGCACAACTTGGTGTAGAGGTCCATGACTGAGTGACGTGTACAGATGTGGAAGTTCACATATGCTTATAATAGCAGAGGAACCTTGGGCAGAGGTTCTTGGTGAAGCAACATTGAAAATTTTATATTCCCCACGTTAGCACCACCCTACGCAACTGCACACACCACATCTGCTCACCACTCATCTCTCATTGCTTAGTGTTGAATCAAATCTTAAAAATACCACACAACCCAACCAGGCAATTTTGAGACCACAGAGTTTTTTCATGTGCTTTCTTTCTCAAGCAAAAACAGGCAGCCGCCGGCGGCAATACCGCAACCGCTCCGCTTTCAATTGCGGTTGCGGAGCGATTGCGGAGCGCTTTTGAGAGCCGCTATACCACCGCTGTTTATAGCGGTGACTGCGCTCCGCAATGCCTAGGTGAAAAATTCCATAGCGGCAAACCCGCTCCGCAATGGTAAGGGGCTGGGTTTGCCCCGCTATATAGCGGCGCTTCTAAAGAGGCTGTTGTTTTCGTTCCTAGTTAACACTGCCTGGTCTTAGGTTCGAATCAATTTCCAATCCTCCTCGTTTTTCTTCCAATGAAGATCAAGCAACTATTCAAAAAGGAACTTGAATTTGATTAAAGATAAAGAAACTGCAGTAGGTTCAACTTCTTTACCTGAAGACTCTCAACCAAAAGACGTGAATATAGTGATTGTAGGATTAAATTATACATCTAAAACTCAATATAGATCATTGGTTTGATTAGAATATGCAGAACCAATCAAGATTTGAAAGAAGTTGATTACAATATTTGTGAGTGGAGATGAAGGCAATGCTACATAGATCATCTGTTGATGAAAGTTTACCAATCGTTTATTACCTTTGATTCAGGTTAATCAAGATCTTTTCAATAGCTGAAGAAGATTTCTCAACATCACAAGCGGCAATCAAATTAAAATCGTTTAAGAACAAATTAACCTCATACCCTCAAACAATTCAAACTTATCAAATCAATCATCATCTTTTACAATAACCTTCAATTCAAATTCAATCAACAGAAACTCATCTTATAATCTATCAATCAAGACTCATCTTTGGATTTCTTTTGTTTGAATCACCATTTTTTATGACACCCGATTTACTTCATTCACCAATTTACTTTGGATCTTATTCAGGTTCAAAACTTCAATGTAAGCTTTTTTGTTTGAATCTCCTGTTTGATTTCTTATTTTTCAACTTACATTATACATATACTCCAGAGGAGTTGATCATGAAATGCCACAATATAGCAATATCACGCAGCAATTTGCTTATAGCGCACTATGTAGTGATTTCCACTATAGCGCGCTATATAGCAAAAATATAGCGTTTCAATCGCTCCGCAAGCCTTGAAGGGAAAAAAATTGATATATAGTGATCCCATTGCGGAGCGATTTATAGCGCAGGCTCCGCATCGCAATGGAGAGGGACCAAAATTCCATAGCGTTGCGGAGCGGTTGCAGTGTTGCCAGCGGCACCCATCCTGAACCGCTCAACTTGATAATGAAAAGACACCAAATTGAGCATGGATGGTACTTCTAAGTGTGAGAAACATTGAGCACACAATCCAAAAAAAATGGATTATATGGCAGGTTGTGCCAGGCCAGGCCGTGGCCTGGGCCACAAAAAATGCAGCGGATGTGAGTGTGAGTTTGGGGTAAGACTACACATTGTACCTTTTAGCTATTAGTCAGCACCCGCTCTCACTGAGCTTTTAGTCTTTATGTTGCAATCTAGTCATACTAGCAATAAGATCTTCACCCCTCTGTCCTCTCATCAAGGTCCTAGCACAGTGCACATTTGTGGATGCTCTTGGGGCTTTATACCCCAGCTTTGGCCTGAAACCACTAGGATTTTCAAGGAATCAGTCTTTTAGCTTGGGTGGCAACGGTACTGTGAGAGTTACACTAGAAAAAGTTTTTGGCCCTGAGGGCCTAAAATTGTGCATGTGATTTTGGAGCTAGCAGTGCTGTGGGTGGCCACAACTTGGTGCTGACCCCCCTACTTCTGAAAAGAGAAAGTGAAAACTGTGGCCTGAAACTTAACCCTTGTCTGACAAGAGGGTGGTGGGCGGGAAAATAAAAAATGTTTTGAAAAAACAAGTAAAACACTGAAGATATTGCTACTAGATTATACTGAATCCAGAATCTGATCATTGAGCTACTGAGATGAAAAAGGAACTGCATATGTTTTTGGTATGTATAATCCATTTGTATAAAGAATTTTTGGATGTGTGAAACTCAGGCAACTGATTAGTTTTGGAACAAAGGTGGGAACATGAAGAGGATGGAGCCTCAGATGAAAAAATTGAAAACCTGGAACAAATCCTCCATTGGGGTGGATGTTGAGTTGTCATTCTTTGTTTCACCTCTTCAGAGAGAGGTTCTCACGTTTCTCTGCTTGCCTCATTGACCCTTGCTATCCACATGTTCCACGATGTTGATACCCTGTACCAACTTCAAAGCAATTTTGCTTGAGATGTCTATTTGAGGGCTCTAAATGTCATTAAAGCTTGCAATAATTTTGGCGGAGCTTCTTCAAGGTCTTTTGCTTCTCCTTGTACCACATTTAGCCTGTCACCACTGATATACCTTGAGGCTATTTGATTCCAATACCAAGTGATTTTCACATGTTCTGCGCGCGTGTTGGCCCGCATGCTGAGTATGAGCCAGATTTACCACAACTCAACAGCTCAATCTTTTCACTTTACTCATGTAAAGTGGTGCTTAAATTAGCACAAGAGTGTCTACAGTCAACTCTCGATATAAGCAAGCCCCATCACAGTGCCCGTTGAAGGTGTCCTCGACGTCAAGGTCACAGTGCTAGCTGATGTTTCGCTCGCAATTGAACTGTTTTCAAACAATATCCATGTTCAGCGTCTACTGAGGACAACGGCTTATGCAGTCAAAACTTAGCCTTTGACTTAAAATCAACACCTACTGAGTGTGATGGTTGACCAAGCATTGATGCTGAGACTATGATGAACTTAGCAGCTGATCACGTGTATGTACATACATAGTCACTCATTTTCAAGACTATTGATCAACGTTGAGAATCAGAATCAGACTTCGACCAATAAGCTCATTACGACATTGATCGATCCTACTACTCAAGCTGATTCTCTTCAAGAACATCACCATCATCAAAGACTTTCCATTGGGAGCAAACCTGATTCAAGGAAAGACATCAAACGATTTCAACAATTCACAACTCATCTCAATCGAATTCAGAACCGTTATCTTCATCAAGTGCAAATCATCGAAGTATGTCGTATCATCAAACTGACTATAATCAACTTCGGAAGCATACTCCACTTCAAGCACCAGAAAACTCCTTTGATATCTCTGAGCCTTTGTCTCTATTTGTTCTGTTATCTTTCCTAACTCGGATCAAGTTCCAACCCAATCTGTCATCACTTTAGATCTATAAGAGCAGGTGTTATCTTTGAGCCTTTGTCTTTGTTTGTATGTTTTGCAATGAATTCAGGTAACAAAGGATTGTTGATCCCAAGACCAATGGCTTTACTTCGAAAGTTTCCGAATCCAGCTCTTGACGCTAAACAGGTGATCATCTTGATCAATGTCTTCATACGTGATTCATCAGAGTAATTACACCAAAAACTAGTTTGTTATTTTTCTTTTATTGAACCTTCCATAGTCGGGTTGAATCTTCTTCATGTGAATAAAAGATCTTTTCTTATACATTACTACCAAGTAAACAAGGCAGCTGGATATGAAGTTGTATTTTGTATAACAGTTCTTTATTACCAGACAACACGATATTGTTTTTTGCTTGTTTGTATGAAACCCTTGTTTTTGTCCTCGTTCTGGTCTGTTCAATTTTGTTTGAGCGGCAGAGCAACACATTTTTTGTTATTTTTGTATAGAAACGCTTTTTGACAACAACAAAACAACTATGAAGTGCACTGACCCAATAAAACAGCAAAACAAATTGCTTTGATAAAAAATCAAACTCAAACTTGAGTGGGAACTGAGTAGTTTGGCTTGGAGTCCCTGACGGTAGGTGAGCACTCAGGGAGAAGGGGCTGAACAACTTTGAGTAAGAGTAAAGTTACCTTTGTTTGTCTCTGAGCGAAACCTGGCCTTTGTTTGTGTTTCTCAAAGACATGTGTTACATATGCGAACAAAATACGAACAAAATTACACCCTAGCTGTGACCTCGACATTGAGGACGCATTCAACGGGCACTGTGCATGTATGCATATCGCGATGTAAGCAAGGGTTGCCACGCGATTTTTTTTGGTATACGTGAGTGCTCCGCCAAAATCAAATTGCTTGATGCATAATGATTAAAGCATAAGATTGGCAAAAATATGCTCTTATCGCGAGTTTTTCTCTGTGTATACAAGCATAAATCTCACAGGAGAGGAAAAATATGCTTTTATGGTGATTATTTGTGTGGTAAGTCCGATTGCAGGGCGGTACCATATTGACTCGGCGGGGCCGGGCTGGCTCCGCCCCGCTCAAAGTGGGGCTTATATTTGCGCGCCGGGGGCCCATTCTCACCATAAACGCATAATTCAAGCCAAAAAAGGGCAAAACTTGAATTATGCTTACTTCGTGATTATGCATTGCTCGATGTAAGCACAGCAAATCTGTCGACGGTCGATATGCTTACATCGAGAGCTGACTGTACAAGGCCTATAAGAAGCTTCTCAATTTATTTTGAGGTTACACAATGTTCAAAGTCTTCAAAAAAGGTTTTCAAGCCAAATTGCGTGAAAATTGGTCCAAGTCGGGGTGTAAGCCCTAAACCCCTCTTTGAGACTGGACGTGGCCGCGTTGGAAGAGGAGCTTAGTCAAGCTTATGAAGGTGTTGATTAACAAAAAAAATTGGCCAGCATCAGTTGGGTGGAAGCCAACATTTGAGCAATATGCCAGCGTGTGCGGGTTTGACTGTATGCATTCAAATTTCACGCTAAGTTCTATGTACATGTCACTTTTTGGTCCTGTTAGTTGTTTTTTGAGGCCTTTGATACCAATTTCATCGGTAACATCCGACGGTTTTTGCCTTGATTTGGGCAGTTTTGCTCCTTTTCCGCTGGTAACATGCTGTATTCCGCGGGTTTACCTCTGTGACATGCCATTTCATACAGATTCGATACCTGTATTGCTATTTTACGTCGGTATGTTGTTACAGCTCTTTTTTGAAAATTGGCCGATTGATACGTATTTCGTCGGTAACTCAGCCAAAATCTCGACCCCCGATTGATACGTTTTTCGTCGGATGGTTCCATAGGGGCTTTCCGGGGTCCTCCTGTTACGTGTTGATCAGCCTGGCCGCGTGAAATCTACTGTATAAATCTCACTACTTTCTCTGAATGCCTTCTTGACTGTTTACCAAGACTCCCTCATCAAATCTCAACACCACTTCAGCTTCTTCAATCGATCTCCTTGAACATCCATTCAAACTCTTCATCACCATGAGTTTCTCTCAAAGGACTAGAGAAATCTTCTCTAGTGCTCGTTTTCAAAGAACCCTCTTTTGCTATTTCCCTGCCACTTATTTCACCATCGTCTTCATGATGTATGGAACTTACAAAATCATTTTTGGACATCAAATTCCCGAGATCTTTTTCATTCGCTTTCTTGCCCAACATCTATGGCTCATCCTTGCTTGGTCTTATCTTATTGCTCAAACCGTTTATTCTACCTTCGACCCATCTGCAAAGAAGAAGTCTTATGTCAAAGTCGAAAAAGATATCGAAAAAGCCGAAAAAGGGATCGAATTTGTCGAAAAAGATATCCAACTTGGTCAACCTGAATCAGCTCCTGCTCCATACCTCCTCGTCACCAAGTTCCACGTCTGTGAAATCTATTTCACCAAACACCCTTCCACCATAATTTGTTGAAATCGACCCTGGTCTGTCATCCTTTCTGTTGTGATCATTCCTGCTCCGTTTTGATTTCATCCTGACAGTTTGTTCCTCATTATATGATTCTTTTTAGGCAAATGTCTGTCGAACACCGGTCTTTCTGGTCCCGGACTTCTCATGACCTTCAGGCTGTCCTACACCAACACCACCTTACCATGAACTCGCATCCAAAGATTCATTCCGATTGTGACACCATGAATAAGATCCTTTTTTATCGAACTCAATTCGATTTGTTTCACACATTCTTGCTTTCCTTGAATGTTATTTTATATCATCCTCAGTCTCTTCAAACGATGTTTGAGTAAACCCATGTATAATCTTAGTTTCAGATATTGTTTGGAGTGGCAAAGACCTCTGACATCACACTATATCTCGTCATGTATACGCGCCATGCTCGAGAAGGCGCGACTGAGGACTGAAGTGACAATGAAATCTCATTGATCTGCTGTAGTAAAGTGCTCTAGGATGGATTCGTGCCCCGCTCCCGCTGATTCCAAACATACACTTAACAAAGCCTTTCATTGCGTGACTGGTCGGCAGATGAGCCGTATTGAGTCTACCCAAGGTCAAATTCACTTCTCACAGTGCAAACTATACTACACCACAGACAAAACCATACGCATCTTGCATAAATCTCATGGTTGGATTGGACGTAATTGCAATGGTATCTGTTTACAATATAATAGAAGACAGCGCGACTTGGCAGATGAACACGAAACAGTAATGCTTTGATATTTTTGAATATGGCAACACGCCATGAGCCGTCACTGGAACCGACTCTCTGCCCGTCCTGAATTGACATAGCTTATAGTGCTTCAAGTAGGTGATTATAATCAAGTGAATTGAAGTTGGAATCCAGCGGACTCATTCGATAAATCGAAAGATAGTTCATCAAGAGAGACGAGAGATGAGGAAGCCTTAAGTCTAGTCACCCATCACAAGTTCAGGTGTATCATCGTCTTGGTTTTCTTGATTAGTAGTAGTATGATGTATATCTGAGTTTGAACTCATCAACATACTTTCAGTAGCACCTTTCTGTTCTTCTACTATGGTTGTTGTATCGTTTTTGAAAATCCTAATTAAACGAAGTCTAGGTAAGAATGAAGGATCACTTGAAACTTCTTCACACCATTGTCTAAGAAGTTTTACACTTTTAGGACACGTTAGATCTGGTACGACTAAGAAACCCCCCCGCCCAAGAAAAAGAAAAAGATGTATATCGAATCAGTCAACAAAGTTAATCTACTTAATGAGGAACTCGAAGAGATTTACCAAATCCAGTAGTATACTCAGCTTCTTCTGTTTCTTGATCGATTTCAATCCTTTCCTGTGCAACAGATTTCGTACGACCAACTCGACGTTGTTTACGTTCAGATTCTAATTCAGCAGAATGACGATGAATGAAATCTTGAACGATTTGATGAAGTTCAGGTAAAGTACAAGATCCAATCGAAGGATCTAAAGCATAACAAAACCAAACTAATCGATTAACTAAGAAGAAAGAAAAAGAAACCAATTTAAATCAGCTTCAAACTGATCAGTTATTGAATCATCAAAATCGATTTTTCTTTTTTATTGATTTGTTGATTTACTTCTTGAAACTTCGTGTTTTTTTCTTTCTCGTTTTGCTACTGATAGTTTATCAGTACGTAAAGCAACCTAAACCAAAATCCTTCGTTCATCAAATCAAATCATTCCATATATATTACGAGAACAAAAGATGAAACTTACTCTACAAATCTGTTTAGCTCGTCTAGAATGAGGATGTAATTGAGCCAAAGCAGCTTTTCCTTTTTTACTTTGAAGTGCTTTTGTAGTCTTAACCCTATAAAAAAGAATAAATAAGATCAATCCAAATCAGTTTCCAAGAAAAGATAATTTGATCAAAACTGAAATTAAAGGTTTACCTGTTGTTTGGCATTTTCGTTTTCGTTGGATTCGTATGGTTGGTTCTTGCGTGAGAATCGAATCGAAAAAAAATTGGAGCGAGTTCTAAATTGTGTGTATTTTCCGTGAAACTTCATACATAAGCTACTAAGATCTGTCACAAGACTGTCACAATGTATCCTTGCTTCATGCACAACTTCCAAGCCATGTGATCAAATATTGTCTTTTGACCAAACTTCCTCAACATCAAACTTTGCAAGACTATTGAACCCATATAATTTTATCCTTGATTCATCCATACCTATCAACAATATCATTTCTCAACCAAAAAATCATCACCATTATATGGGAATTTCAATTGATTCTGTCATTTTGGAAACTTGATTTTTTTTTGCAAACTCATCTTCCAAGAATCTTACTTGATCATTCAAACAATCCAAAAGTTTTGGTTTTGTCTAGAAGTCAAATAGATAGACAAGCAATATGTACTTCAAATTCCTTAATGTCAGATCCAAGTGAAGAGCTCAAGTACCTATCTTTATAAATTCCAACCCCCCTTTGAAACCTTGTTCAAAATATCCACACTTGTCTGCTGCAGCTCATCAATATCTGTTTCTTTATCCATCCCACCCAATAAATTTCCACAGAATCATACCCTATGCAAGTATGTATGCCAAGAAAACCCCCTAGAACCTCAAATTTCCCACCAATCTTCAACTCAAGCACCAAAAAAAATCAAGAAGTCACATGAATAAATACCTTTATATAACCTGATTAAACCCAATTAATAAACCATTATACCCAACCATTATACCAAACCATTATACCATACCATAGCAAACCATTGTACCAAACCATTGTACCAAACCAAAGGAAACCAAAAAAATCAAGAAAAAAACCAACAAGAAAAACTTATGAATTGAACCCATATCAAACCATATCAAACCAAACTAAAATAAACAAACTTCTTCTTCATCTTTATCATGATAATCAAGAAATTCAAAATAATGTATCATCAACACAACTTAAACGTAAAAAATTCAATCAATAGAAAATCATTCATCACATACACAACTTCAATCAATAAGAAACAATTTCAAACAAAAAGACAAAGTATATAAAATTTATATAATTTTTTTATAAAATATATAGAAACAGAAGTTAAACAAAAAAGAAGTTTAGAATTAACAAAATCAAGGTAAAGATCAAGATCAAGAAAACCCTTTAATTTCACACACTTACACACAACTACACACACATGTTTTTAATTTCATTTTTTTCACCATTGATTCTTCATCCACACAATCCATCTGTTTAATTAAATCTTCTTTAATAACCTTTTTTTGTGATTCCCGTTTTTCTATTTTCATCAAGTACACTGATACCCAAAAAACCCATATTCAAGAAGACTCTATTATCCGATTCATGATTCTCAATTTGTCCATTTCTTTCAGTTTCTCTAATCATATTCTTCCCACAAAATAAGTAAATCAAAAAATATGACGAGCACCCATCAACCTAGAATTCATCAAATGAGGATGATCACGTGTTCCTCCACTTCTACCAATCTCATTCGACCCAAGCTCATGACCACCCACAGACCCCACCCCCCCAGCTCCTCCTGCTGCCCCTCCTACCTGATCCTGAATTCCACAAGAACTAGGAGGTCTTCTAGTGGTGGCATTGATCGAATGAGAACTTCCTCTTGTACTTCCATTTCCTACGAGTCCATGACTTACCATCTGACTCAACTCAGTTGAATAAAAACTCAACGATCTCTTCTTCTCTTCATCATCCCCTCCTGCCATCTTCTCATTCATCACATTCCATTCTCGATGATCTGCTTCGGCTGCTGCGGCTCGTTTAGCTGCAATCAACTTTCGGATCTGTTGTTTCTTCTTCTCATCTCTTATTCTTCTTTCTTCTGGACCACTCATCATGTAAGACCGATCATAAGTATCACCAAACTGTTTTGACAGTAACTGTGCCTGTGACGAGAAAGAAAGTTGGTGTTCTAGCAAACTTCTTTCACGCGCAATCTTCTGTAACAATTCTCGTTCGGCTTCTTCAATCTCGGCTATTGTCACTGATGATCTAGCTACTTGTGGTGCTTGTTGAAGAAAATGAGAATGTTGTCGATGGCTCAGTGGGCTTTCGGGGTAGAGAGGTGCTGAGCTTTCTCGCATGGTGGCTGATCTTGTAAGACTAGTGGTGGAGAAATGATTCGGTGCACTGTGATTGCCAGGTCGACTGATGACCGGCGTAGTATGCTGTCGGATCGGAGTGACCACTGAAGTAGGTGTGCCTGTAGGATGATTCTCAAGTACAGTTCTCGAAAGAGGTAATGAACCATGACCAGACGGACGAGACACGATGGGCACGGTCTGCTGACGAGTAGGTGCAGGGGTGGTGTGCTGCGTATGAGCACTGTTCGAAGGATAATCTGAAGCGGTCGAACTACGACTTCGATTTGAAGTCTGAGACGAAGGTAGATTGATCCTACTTGAGCTATTCAGCTCAGTAGAAGTCGTATTTGAAGCCGCTCGATCGGATGTAGGATGTGACGGGCTCTTACTACCACGACGGGTACGACCGATGACCTTTTCATCCATAAGTTTTTGTAATCGAATCGACCCTAAAAGGAACCGATGGAGGGCGCGTAAATCAGAGAGTTGTCTACCTCAAGTTCAACCAAGTAATGATGTATGTGTTTGTAAAAAAAAAAGAGAGACATATACAAGATAACCTGCTTGTGATTGCAGACGCCCCAATGAGCAAGAAAGATAGATTAGGAGAAAAAAACAAATCACTCAGACCAACCCAAACTCACAAACATCAAATGCATGAAGATCGATATGAAGTCGATAGTCTACCAAGGTAAGGAAGACGCGTTCGTTTGAGTTAACCTCATTGATTGGTAATCCCGAGATTTTAGCCCCTGATAAAAGAGATCAGATTAGCTCAAGATCCCGAGTGTTCCAATGATCAAAAGTCTGATCAACTCAAAAACTCACAGGCTCGATTAGAGAAATTACAATCCTGAAGATACTTGCTTGCACACATCAATGAAGCCAAAAACATTTTTCTGCCCGAGAGAACCGGATCCTTCATAGCAGTCACTAATCTTTCCAAATCAGCCCCACTCTTCTCATCCAAACTCCGATGATGATTCTCATACGCCAGTTTAGCATGATCAGATAAAGCCAGTCTCTCACGTATTGACCTTCTAGATTGATGTAAATAAAACAATCCGATCTTAAGTGTGTTAGGATTCGTACGTGATCTTCGAAGGACTTCTTTAATAAAGTAAAGTAATGAATGAATCGGAGCTGAATCCACATCAGATGAAATCGAAGATGGTGAATGGTTCGCGTAATGAGGCCAAATGGATTCCAAGGCGATCAGACTAACATGAAGAAGTGGATCATAAGAGCGAGGAGATTGAGTTGAAGTTGAAGTGGAATCTGAATTTGAAGAATTCGATCTAGGTGGAGCTGTGCCACTCAGATGACTTGGTACGACTTCTCTAGAAGCACTCGATGAGAATCCCATACGACGATTACTTGGGGATGGAACAAATCTAGGTTCAGGTTGAGATTGATTAGGATCTTCATGAGACGGACCTGAAGAGCGACGAAGTAAGTTTGGAGAAGATAAATAATGACTAGTATTCTGATTGATTGTTCTAGACCGGTTTGTAGGATTATCAGCTTGAAATGAAGAATCTTGATTCGAAGAGGATTGATTGAGGATTGAAGTTGATAGTTTGAGAGAGGATGAAGTGGGATTTGGTCGTTGTAGTTGAGGAGTACGAACTGGAGTGGTAGTACTAAATGAAGCAGATCGAGTAGGAAGCCCATCTGAATTATAAAGTGAACTCCGATCACGAGATGAATGATGATTGTTGATGATGGGAGTATGATTCGATTCAGGATTATGCTGCTGCTGTGACTGTGACTGATGATGAGCAGCAGTAGATTGAAGAGAATCGATGGATGAATGAGTTGAATGTTTTTCTTGATGATGATATAGAACACCTAATTCTTTAGCTAAAGCTTCATCTATGATAACTCTACTAAGACTAGATTTTCTTGAGATTGAAGAACGATTGATTTGATGGTTTGAAGAAAGAGCCAAAGAACCGATAGCAGCAGTTGTATCTTGAATATAACCAGGATGATAATAAATTGAATTAGTCGTACTATTAGTTGGATGAATTGAACCTATACCTAATGGAGTCCTATCATAATCGCATAGAGGAGTATCCAATTTATGTAAAGTAGGAGCACGAGGATAAGATAAGACGAGCATGTTGGAGTCCATCTTGATTATTGAGTTTTGGTTCTTGATGGTAATGAGATTTGAAGTGGATCGAATCGAATCAAAGAAAGAAAGAAGTATCAAGTAAGAAAAAGAAGATAGGAGATCATAATAATATTAATGATAAGTTAGTTAGTTAGTTGATTAGCTAATCCATCAAAGAGTCAAGAGTCAAGAGATGAATACCCTTTCTCCTTATCAGAAACTACAAATCAAATCAAATCAAATCAAATCAAACTGAGAATCTTTGAATTGCCCTTTTACCATTCATCATCATATCACACCCTTTCTTCTTCTTCTCCAATCTGATCTGATCTCATCAAATCAAACCAATTCATTCATTCCTAAATATTTACACATTTACAAAATCATGATTGTATAAGAAAGAATTACATCATCTAATTGGTTCATCACTCATTCTGGAATCTGATCTGTGAGAAAAAAATCAAAATCAAAATCAAAAATCACTTTGGATGACTATATGGGAATCGGAGTCACATTAAGCTTTGAAAATCATTATATTCATCATCATGCAATCAAACCTATCATCAAAAGACACAAGGTCAAGCATTCATAAATAATGCATTGAGCCTTCAAGGTTGATTTGGACTTTTTAACTTCTTGAACTTCATTCCCCTACAGTAAAACTTGACTTTATAAAACAACTGCATAAATCCTTTCTTAACCAAGGTCTCATTACTTATATCCACAGCAATAAATTTCACTGATCAATCAGAAGATAAAAAAAATCACAGCTATTAACTGGTCATACCATGAGAAATGGGATCTTGAAGCCCACTACAAGACTGTCAAGGTTAGAATCAAGCATGATGGGCACAGATTTTAAAGACAAACACGTTCCAAGTACTGCGTAAGGGGTTCAAAGTTTACATTTTTCAACTGAGCGTGCCACTGCAAGAACTGTGAGATCAATATCATCAACTCAAATATATATGAAGCAAGATCAATCAAAGTCAACTAGAACCTTAATTTGTCAAATATCCTCTCATGCCAATGGCTCGAGTCCAGGCTCATGATGATGATGATACATGTGGTCTCGAGGGCTTTTCTTTGCCCGCTTGTGACTGAAGAGACTTACAGCAAGTTAGATCATTACTCTAATCTTCACTTCCTTTCGGCCCAGGTTACAATTACGCCAACTTACTACAAAAAAAGTGGTTGAGATCAAGTAGGGTATCAATGAGACCAAGTTCATGTGGACTCATGATTTATGATGATATTTACCTCAACTCAAGTTGCTATTTTGGGGACAGCCACGTGATCAAATTATCATCACCTGTGTGATCTGACCCCAACAATTTATTTATCAATCAACTTCATATTTTTCTACAAACTAAAGTATACATTACAAGACGATTCAGTTATTGAACCCATCAACAAAAGTATAGCAAACCACGTCGATAAATGTTTTCTTCATTCATAGTGTCCCTGTAGAGATAGAGATACATACAATACAATACAAATCTTCTACAAACCTCATCAAAACAAAACATCCATAGTTAATGAGTCTTAGTCTTAACACAACCACCAAAAACCAAACTAATCTTTAGAAAAAAAAAACAGATTACTACATATTAAATAAGAAAGAGATCCAAAGTCTAATGATGATGATCAATTCCAAACTCGTTTCACATATTGTTCAATTAAATTCGGAATAACCAACAAGACCGGAGGATCGATTATGATTTCTTGATCATCTTTCGATTCCATTCCATTTAAAGTCTATAATAAGTCATCAAAACAAGTCAGATAAATCTTCTACTAATCATGAATTCCCGTTACAAGCAAAGAAATTCTCAAACCTGATGAATGCCTAATCTACCTACCCATTCCTCTTCTCGTACCCACCATGCCCAACTTAACATATCCTTTCTCTCTTCAACCCGAACCCGTTGTTTGATGATTGGATCCAGTTCACTTAATTCTTGACACGCTGATCTATAATCTTGATGGATTTTAGCATCACATCTTTGTGATCCTAAAATATCGATTCTCGATTGTAATTCTCCAATCGCTTTTACACATCGATCATACTCAGCAATCGAACGTGCTTCTTTCAAAATCTCTTCCCTACTTGTAGATGAACTTTCAATGATTTCAGTCAACAAACTTTTTAGTTTCGGTGGCTCATTTGATTCTAGATGATTGAAATCAAAGTTTGGTGATCGGTTGCCTTCTTTGATCAAATTTAAGATTTTCTGAAACCATTCCTTTAATGATTTACACAAATCATCATGCCCAACGATCTAAACACACCAATCTCAACACATCAGCCTCTTATCGAGTGTTATATCGAAGGCAAGATGGACAATGACTTACCTCATGAATAAATCGCCAATATGATTCTTTATGTTTATCCAAGAGATCAATCATATCAGCTACCCGAACTGAGCCCCGTTTCAACAATTCAATCAAATCTTTGATAAACGCTTCCGTATCCGAGAATCGCCGAGAAAGATCAGTGACTGCTGCAACTCGATAGATTGTAGGATAGTAAATATCTAAAAAGATCTTGATAGTCCGGATTATATAGTTGTTCGGCTCCAATACCATCTCAATGATGTGTTCTCGATCACGCTTCAAGGTTAATGAACTAATGATCAAGCTCCTCTCTAGTCAGCCAGAGAATAGAAGCTGAGCTACAAGGCAGACGAATATGCATAGACAAATAAGACACTCACCGCAAGATTTGACTGCATTTACGGAATATCCTTGATCCAACTGTATCGAGATCTTTGTAGTAATTTTCTCGTCCTGAACTTATTGTTTCAAGTTGTGAAACTGTTAATCGGTCATCGGCTCGTGACAAGATACTCATCACAATATCTTCATTCTTCGTTTCTAGATTTCACAACGTAAGTTCAGTTTGACCAACTTGTTAAACGAGTTTATGATCAATAGAATTCACATCTCACCCAATTCATCCCACACACCCCGTTTCTCCCGACCCGAGATGTAAACATAATCTTTTAAGGCTTCGAATGCAGCCAAGACGGTTTCTTTTTCTTCTTCCTCTTCAAGAATTACCTCAATCTGTTTATCAAAAGTACTAATCTGATTCTTCAACACGATTTGTACCATTCGTTGGAATAAACTTAACCCTCCGACTACCCATCATATAATACATTCAACACCAATCTAAAAATTCAACGGACGGAATCCGGATGATGTAAGCTTACATGGTTGTCCTAGAAGCAGGGTCACCACACTCTTGATAGCAAGTACAGGATTTACAATCTTGAGTCCTTGTCTAGATAAGATTCATATGCAAATCATGTAGTTCCATCAGCAAACCAACGTGATATATATTCAAAATCATCAGAAAAAGTTTTGTTTACTTTATAAGCTCATATGGCATCAAACTATCAAGCTTGATCACCAGTGCGCGGATTTCTTCAGCTGCGGGTCCTGTTACATAGATAAAGCTGATTTGGATGATTTGAGAAAATTGGTTTGGCCGGAAACGTGATCAGTCTTCAGAACTCAAGTACTTCAACCTCAAATGGCCTTCAAGATATAGAATCTCTTCACACGTTTCATACGCTTAAGAGCTCAAGTATTTCAACCTCAAATGACCTCTCTTCACACGTCGCATACGCTTACTGACTCACTGTAGTTCTGATGCGAGCCAAAGCGAAGCCCAAAATTCGGCATTTCTGTATAGTTTCTGCTCTTTGGTGAGAGCTGCGAGGGAATCATATTGAGCCACCATTTCGAAAGTACGATCCAGTTCGCCGTCTGTCCATTCAAACAATCGCAAGTTTAAGGTCTAAGTATTCAATGTTGACAGTTTAAGTAGAAAGATATGTCGTCTGACTTACCTTCATAGATTAAACGATGAATAAAATCTCGATAACCCTGCTTGGCCTGAGTGATAAGTTGACCGGCACGGACCCATTCTTCTTGGGCTTCATTTTGATGTCTATTGATCAGAGCGCTGGCTTCGTCACTGAGAGATGGGAGCCGATAAGTTTCCAAGAAGCTTGTTAGGTTTGGATCCGAAATGTTTTCCTCTAAACTCTGATCTATAAAGTTGAGCTGAGTGATGTTTAAATCTTTTGCATAGCTCTAAATGTCACTTTATCAATGATTAGCCATTCCAAAGTGAGAGTGTAGAACACACACACACAACAAGTGTTTCAATGAAGGAGAATTGAGGCGAAATGACCAACTTGTCGTAGGAATCGGATTAGTTCTGAGCTTGGTATTGGTCCATAAGACACTGATGTAGTTGGAAGGTGAACCAGAAAAGTATCCTAAAATTCAACAAATGCATCAGAAACATATAAAAAGATAGACTAGGTAGAATTCAAACCTACGTGTTTTTCTTCATAAACTGCACGGATTGAGGCATCATTCAAAGGTAGACGAGCATAAAGTTCATCGACCAATTTCATCAATTGATGATCAGGTCTAGCTGGTTCTGGAAACTGATCCATGAAACAAACAATCGAACCAATATAAGTGGATAAGATACGAGTATAACCCATCGAGATGATAGCTCTCTTCGTTAGCTCTTGTCTTTCTTGACTTGTGGAGAAGTTTCGAGAGTTAAAGTCATGAAAAAAGTATTGAATGTTGTCCCAGCATTCGGCTAAATAATCAAAAGTTTTCTTCAATATTAACTTCATTTAGCATTATCTATTATGATTTAACTTACATGAAGCCGTACTGAGACCTGGAAAGTGATATCCTAATTTTTGGAAAAGGAAAGATAGCATTGGAATCTGATTCTCATTACGTGATTCAAATATCTCAGAGTTATTTTCGCTGTTGACTGAGCTTGAACGATCGAGTTTCTTTCGTCTGAGAGTACTTTGAAAACTCGATTGAGAGCTACGAGATAATAGAGTGAATAGAGATCTTCGTGGTGGTGTGGATGAAGGATGAGATATTGGTAAAGAACGATGAGGTCCAAATGGATTACCGAGTTGATGAACTTGATCGATTGTTGAGATAGCTTTCCATTCTCGTTGCAATTCTAGACTAAATATTCAGATTCAAGTAGTTTGATTAGCTATGATATGGTTTGAAAGGATAACAAAGGAAAGGAAAGAGACTTACCAAACTAATGCTTTGTTGATAGCATGTAAATCAAATGGATTAATGATATCTTCCTCCATCTTGAATTTCTGAACATGTGTGTGTGTGTGGTGCTTTCAGGAGCATAGAGTTCGACTGCGACTCAGCATTTAGGGGATTGGAGACTTTATGAAACTTAAGTACAAACGTGATCATTCAAAATTCAAGTAGATTTCATGAAGCTTGGCACAATTCACACTGGTCTCTACTTCATCAGCTTCTCATTTCCAAACCATATGGTCATGATGATCAGTGCCAGTGGCTTGTATTGAGATTTTTAGCCTCCTTTCTTCCCTTCTTTCTTGAGTTCAACTAAGCCCCTGTCAATTCTTTGTTCTTTTTCAACCTCTCTGAATTTACTCGTTTGGTCACATTAGTCACTATTGCATAAGTGACACTATCAAGAGAATGACTCAATGATCCAACCAGGAAAGCAAATCAATTGCTCAATCATAATGTTTTATGATCAAGACATATCTTTGTATCACTCATCAACCAATTGGGTTCTCCAAAGTCACCATTGGAGTCTTCCATCTGTACAGGATTTTATGCCAATCAACACGGCCACCATGATTGCCGCAATTCCAAGGTAGCCAGATCAAGGAGCCCAATATAGTGATACAAGGGATCGCGATGGGCTAAATTTATGGAACCCTCAGGCTCTCAATACAGACACAAGTGATTGGCCAGAAAGCTTCAAGCTTGAAAACCACAGACACTGGTGACTGTACCAACAACAGGCGGTCAGATACCTTAGGGTGGGGAATCTTACTACTATGCAAAGATGTCACAAGTGGACATAGGACGTTTTATGACCCGCAACTGATGCGGAAGGCAGAGCGAAATTCAGTGGAAGGGCTAGTTTGATACATTTGTCATGGATCCAAAGTGCGAGGACGCGTCAAACAATCATCAGTTCATAGGTGATTCACTCGAATGGTAACTCTTTTAAACAATAGCCCATTGAAGTACGCGGGTAAGCGCAAATTTGAGTAGACACCGTAGCGGGCCCATGTCAGGCTGCGTAGAATTTTTTCATCGACATGGTTCAATCTTCGAAGGCTAGAGAGTGAGGCATGGAATCAAGGTAAGCACCAAGACATGTCATAGCAGATTCAAACAAAATGTTTCTCACCATCTCCAAATTCATAAGCGCCAGCCCGGTTTTTCTTAGCTTCGGTTTTAGCATTCTGAAGCGCACGATACATATCCGGATAAGCCGATCTGTAAGGGGCTCCATTGTCTATCAATGCATAACCGTCTTGGACCAGAGTGGTATTGATAGACGAAATCGACGTGGGGGAATCAGATGGCTCATATAATGATAGATGAAGTAAGCCTTTCTGTGCAGGATCCCGGTAGTCGATGTTGGCCACCAATGTGCGACCCTTCAATGAGACCGAGAATATCAGTCATGGACATTGAGCAGGGGGGTTATTCCCAACTTACCTCCACCAAAGACTTGAACCTGTCCATGGCTTCGACTCCATACTCCGAGTCTGTACCTAGAAGCTTCACAAAGCTTAATGTGGCTTCCTTAGCCTGAGCTGGCAACGTCTTGAATCTGACATCTAACGGTCTGAGATTTGAATGTGACACCGTCTCGGAATTGCCATAGTCGATGAAGACCACATCGGCTTCTTTCCTGGACATCATGTTCTTGCAAATCCTTGCACGGTACCATGCATTATCGACCGAAAATTTGGCTGAGACCAAGTCTCCAACGCGATACTGACCAGCATTGGGCGTAGTCGATGCCGTGCGGTGATGTAGCGAGAAATCGGACATCAGCTGTGTCAATTCAGGAATGCCTGCCGAGTCGAATAAGATGATCTTGGGGAATAAGTAAATGTTTGTGTAGCTACACGGTAATGAGGCTACTACTGACCGCCGTTCTTCAAGACTTGAACTGAGAAACTTAGCCGAGTCCCTTCCGAAGGTTCGCGCACGTCAGACCTATTGATCAATCCCAGTCAGCAAAAGCGAGAAGGCTAAGGGTTTCAATAGACAGAGAGGCTTTGATAGGCGAGCAAGAACTGACACAAGGATATCCACGTATTCCTTGTTAGGGCGAGCTGCGCCATCTTTCACACCGTTCGAGGCGTAGGTCAATGCTTCCGTATTCTGCGTGTCAAAATCTCGCCAAAGCTAAATTGTGCATGATTGTCAATTACAATGATAAATGTCGAATGTTCCGAATCATGCAACGGTTATACATGACTTACATTTTTGCGATTCTTCTTAGCCTCTTCTTCAGCAGCTAGGAGCTCCTTTCCGTAGGGAGAACGATCCAGGGAAAATTCATTACAGCTTGCCAAACCCTCACGAACGAGGAGGACAGAGAGGTTTTCAGTCTTGTTGAAAAATAGCGAGCCAATGAAGCCTATATGCATCAAATCCATAATCAGCACTGTCATAATAGAATAGCTTCAACACGATGATCATAGTACGTGACGGTCACCTAACCTCCACTCTTGTCAGTAGCCTCCACCTGAACATCGACGTCACGTTGTAAAATCAATTGATTGACAAAGTCCAAGGCCTCAGCCCCAAAAGGTTCGCTCTTTTCCCCTGGGTGTCTTGCGGTTTTGGGGCATTTGATGGCGCTCAAAACTAAAGTGAATTTCAAATCTTGTTTTGGGAACCAAATCTTGAACCGCGATCCACTGGCTACGTAGTCAACCACACCTGGCATTTTGGTCTGGCGCTTCCAGCCGGAAAGGTAAGAATTGGCTCGGTTCGCGTTCTTTCGAGACAAATCATCAGAAGCCGCATATATCAGTAGTGTTCAGGTTATACTTCAGGTCAAAACACACCTCAGAAACATCGGTGATCTTCGGCAATGGAAATTCCTTTCCAGAATGAAGGCCCTTGCCCTCAGTTTGAGCCCTATCCATCAACATTTGCTTGCGTAAGCTAGTGCACATGTGCGTTGCCAGGACTCAATTCGACATACTTCATTTCTGTCGCCATAAGTTGATCGTATTCAGACGAACGATCCTCGCCTTGACGATGTCGTAAGACAGTGGCGTACCCACGCTCAACCAGCAAGTTGGCCACGTTTCTTTGTTACAGTTCAGCTCGTCAGAAATTGTTCAGCCGCTGAGATATAGGTATACAAATGGACCTACACTCCGGCAGGCAGCTTTACGGTGGCGCATTCCTTTTCTTCGTAGTCGCCTTCTTTGGGCCGGATGTAGTCGATGGCGACTTGTACTTGCTTTCCTATCAATTTTCGCCTCAACATTTCGCGCGCATCTGAAGCCAACCCTCCCATCTTTGGATCTGTGGGTCTGCTCGAGACCGAAAGTCAAGCTGAGTATGAAAACTGCATAGAGGCGCGGTGTACCAGCTGGTAACTCACCTTGGAAGTCGAACACTGCTGAGCTGTATCTTTCTTTCTACAATTTTTTGCCCAGGGGCCGAAACTCTTATGCTCAGCTGCTCCCCACTCCACACTCTTGCAACCGTGCCTTCGAACTTCGTCTTACTGCTTGAACCCCCGGGAACATTGTCTTTGGAAGTAGCCGATCCGCTCCCGGCGACCGCAAGAGTTTTCCATAGACCTCGTTTGGTATCTCTACCTTCTTTTTCAGCCTTTCTCAAGCGCTCCATACCACCCCCAAGTTGTTCAGGTACCGATGACAAAAAGCCTGCATGCCAGTCCACAACTCGGGCCAATCCATTTGCTAACAACAAGGCTGCAATTGAGCCTGCTGGGTGTTGAACGATTCCAATTAAACTTCCAACTGTCACATTTTGTTGTACTTGGCTGGTCTGAGCGGCCAAATTAGTGGCTTGAGGGCTTGGCAAAGAAATAAGCACGACCGTAACCTTGCGTTGTAGAAGTCGTGTCTCGGTAAAGAACCTGGCTTCGTCACCGAAAGGCTCTCCATCAGGAATATTCTGGCCTTGCGCTGCAGAATCATTTGTTGCATTGGTATGTTGGCGTGAGCGAGGCGAACGAACGCCTGCCATGGTGAGGGTGATGAATTGATGTTGAGCGGGGCCCAAAAGAAGTCGAGCTCTGACCGTCGTACCGTTCGAGATGGACTCGATGATTGCTGGCATCCGTCATGAAACACACTTGATTTTAACTCTAACCAAACATTTGTATCGTCGAACCAAAAAGACTATCCATGCTACGCACCATCTAATGGTTTTCCTTTGTGCTCCGAAAGGAATCCTGCCGGGTCTTCTGGCATCGAATAGTTGATTTCCAACTGGTAGAATTCGGGTGCTTACATCAGATAAGCTCTTCAGATTGATCAATATTACAGCATAACATGCACTTACCGGTGTAGCATCTGCCCAAATTCCCAAGCCGTCTCGTTTTGCGTTTTCTTCGGCTAGTTTCAATAGATTCCTGCGTTCTTGCTCAGGACCATCACTGACATCGTCCGAATCATTATGTTTGAAAGATATGTTTTCCCTCAATTTTGACCAGCCGTTCTTGACGATCTCAAAAGGGACATCCAAGGGTGAAGTAGGGTTGTCCATCAGATGAATCACTCCAAATTCGGCTCCGGAAGGACTGGTGTAAGAGATAGAACTGTGAAAAGGCGTTGGTTATATTGAAGCGTAAATGATGTCATTTGAAGAAGTGATCTGAGATGATATCAAGATACGAGAACAAACAAGGCCACATCCTTTCCAACTATCAATTGCCTCACAAATTCCCTAGCTTCGAAAGCCCATGGCTCATCCGGACGATCTCGACTTCCGGTGCGTGGTGCACTCAATCTGGAACATCAAAATCCAACAATCAGTTTCATCCCATAGGTAGGGTCTAATTATATCGATTGTGAGTAGCTTACCCATATAGATGGAGTGTACGCTCTTTGGGAGGCTGACCATTGGCAGGGCGACCTCTTAAAATTACCGTATCCTGGAAATTATACATTCTATCTCTCAATATTTCGATATCACCAGCCAAATTCAAATCAAGATATTACCGCAGAAAGAACAGATTTGACAATGGCTGCAAGAGACTTTTGTCAGTAAAGAGTTGTTCATGTATAAGTATTCACAAGCCTACCTCGCATTTGAGTCGACATTTTACAGGGCTTGAGATTTGAAGAAGTGATAAAGGAATTCGGTTAATTTTAATATTTTAGTTTTCAAGAGATTTCAAGTTTGTTGGAGAGTAGATTGATCGAGATTTCAGATTCGATGATGTGACAAGTGTAGCGTGGAAGGAGTTGATCGGCACATATTTACACTGCACATGTAATCAAAAACACCAGTCCCACTCCCTACATACAAGCATCCCTAATATTTCACATGGAACTTGACGCTTTCTGTTTTGAAGGATTCAAGTCAGCAAACGCAAGATATGGTATTTATGATATGATGAGACAAATCCTACAAGGTGTAGGTCCTTATAAGGCTAATCAGAGGCAAAACATATACAATTCAGATGATTTTGTGATCAAGTCTGCAAGTTGCCTTTCATGACCTCATGCTGATTATTTTCTGATGACAGTGGTTTTCAACCACATGGACAAGTGAATCATGGCTCTTGCTAATTATCTGAAGCAAAGCTGGTCATACCGCTTTGAAGGTACTGATTTTGACACTACAAGCAATACATAGGCGGGCTTGCCCGCTAACCTGACCGTGCTCACACAACCCTCCCGCATCAACTTCTCAGTACTTGTCGCGGCGCAATATGTAAACATGCAATGTAGTCGGGGTTCTTATAAGGACCTGCACGTCATTGACAATGCATCTTGAAGTCAGTGTCTTGTTAGAATAAATAATAACAGGCAGCAGTCAAGCTTAGCTAAGCCCCTCTTTCAATGCGGCCTTATAACCCAACTTTGGCCTGAGATCAGCGTGAATTGCAAGCACTTTGGTTTAGAATCCCTTTTTGAGGGCTGTAAATGTTGTGAAACCTTGGAATAAATGCAGCAGAGCTTCTTTAAGCTCTTCTTCTTTCCATTTTAGTATGTTTAGCCAGTTACCACTCCTGGATTGTGCGGAAATGTGATTCCAATATCAACTAACTTTGACAGGTTCAGCTTGTGTGTAGGCCCACACAATGAGTAAGACCCAGATCTACAGTGAACTTTTAAACAAAGAAAACAAAGGGGTGAAGTGGAATATCTGGTTGGCTGAAAGGGTTATGGCACCAATCACAATTCATGGGAGCCGGAAAAAGTTTTAGGAAAAGCAAAGGAAATGATTACAATACAAGATACCCTCAAGCAGGAAAGCAATACAGAAGGACACAGGGAAGGAATTTAGGGTGAAAGCTCTTTTCCCACTGGGTTTTCAATGCTCACCTGTGGAAAGATATCTAATCCATCAAGAGGAGGTTGAGATATGAAGGGGAGTGGTTGTTATGAGCATATTACGCACTTACACATCTTACAAATGCTTATACCATAAATTCAGCGCTCTTATACTGACTAAGAGTTCAGCATTGATCTTCTTCATGTTGCAATCACATTATCAACACACATTATCAACACACATCATCCTTGCTCTTGTCCCAAGTCTGAGACCTTAACAATCATCACCAAGTTATGAGACAAGTACAACATAAATCTGGGAATGCTGTGGATCAAGGCAAATCATCAACATATTGTTGGCACAATGAATCACTATAGACTGAAAATTCAAGCAGTGCAGCCGTTGAAAGGACTTCATTAGGGGAGCCTGAGAGGCACAATATGATTCTCAATGAGGGGGTGGAGTTTTTCAACTCATTAAACCTCCTGCCATGTCAGTATGCCTCACATATAATTTCAGAGTACAAAGAACCATATAAGACCAGAGACACCATTTAGAAGGCATTACAGACCAAACAACCAAAATGAAAGACAACAATCAGCCAGCAGCTTTTGAAAACCAAGCTTTGTCAACACCAAAGGAAACCTCACACTATTAGCATAAAGTAATTTTCCTACAGAAAAAATGGTTACATTTAAAGCATTAGCCGTGTTCAAACTCAACCTGGTTGCATAAAAGCACCATACACCCAGTCAAACTTTTGGCTGGAAGCTATCAAGAGCTATCAATAGATACACAAAGTTGCCACCAAAAACACAACTGGGTGTACATACCGGGTTTTTGTGTCAACTGGGTAAACACATATATTATCTAATAATTGGAAATGCTGATTTAATGCATTTTCAATTGTTTGTTGCTCTAAACGCAATCATTTTCTCTGTGAAAGTTAATTTATGCTGGTGGTGTCAGAGGACCAAGTGCAATCGGAGCCAATGAGGCACACAAGGCAAATTGACAAGGGGTTAGAGGCTGCATTGGACCCAGTAAAGCCCCCAGCTTTGTTACCTTTTTGTAATTTAGCCTGGTTGAGGGTTTTCCTTAATTTAGTTCAAGGGTAAATAATCAACCCTTTGTTTGGTGTCTATCATGATATGTAAACAAAGGGTACATTGTTAGCTACAATGTTGTTAGTGAGTTCAGCCATTTCATAATCATAATGAAGATAAGTTTTTGTAATGCACTCTTGAAACTCAAGTGTAGGAGTGTGTTTCACTAATTTGTACTTATTTAGGGTACTCAAAGCAAGTATGTACGCATACATACTTTTTGCTACATACTTGTTTTTGGTGGGGAAAACAAGACCAAAAGTATATTTTTGTTTTTTCCCCGCCAAAAAAAAGTATGTAGCGCAGAATATCTACGCCTACATACTTGCTTTGAGTACCGTGATTATTTTATCTTTATTATAAGTGATGTAACATGTCAATACGTTTTAGAGGTTTTTACACTGTAAAAACCTAAAACCATTGACAGGGCACATCTGGGCTCCAGAAGCATTTGTGAATCTTTATGTTCAAAATAATCGACAGATCCTTCTCAAATCTGCCTTCACTTTGCATTGACTTCATCAACACCGCATCATCATAGTCATCAATCACCGGCCAATCTTCCCTTGCAACTCCATCACCCCTATTGATTATCTTCTGACAGCTCAAATTTTTATCAAATGACATACAAATGTATCTTCACCTTGATAAGGAGTTCCTTTTTAGACAAAGAATAGGAATTTTAATTGGATGGGACTTTAAAAGAGTTTAAAGGCATAATTGTGTACAAGTAGACGCAGAAAGTATATGTCACCCTGTAGTGATCTTTTGGCCCCAAGGATATGGTATCTTTTCTGTGTCTACTTGTACATAAGTGATCTAACAAATGATGGCACTGTGAGCTATGGTGAGAGCTACTGTGAGTGGTTTTGATGGTCATGAATTGTACTCAAACAACTACCCAACACATTCACACCAAGTCTTGAGATAAAACAAATTGTAATGTTTGATTATTAAGACCTCAATGAAAGATAATTATAAGGGGTACACAAACATCTCAACCTGACCTCAAAAAGACATCCAAAAAACCCGTGGCAACCCGATTGATTTTGAGTTTTTAGCGCTAAAAAATCAAACTTCAATTGAGTTACAATGGGTTTTATTAAGTCGGGTTGAGATGTTTGTGTACCACTATAGTTCCAGTGTCATGATTTCCTCAACATCCATGTTCTCATCAAAGCTACCATCAACTCAAATTGCAAATGATTAAATCCATCTTTTCATCAATTGAACAAGATCTCTGCTTTACAACACAAAAAGATAGTCATTGGCTCTTTTCCATTTTAAAAATTAAGTAAGCCATACTTAAATGCAATCATTGAGACTGATGTGAATAGGAACAGATAAAAAAATCACTATTGAAAGATGGGATAGGCAAGCTCGAGAAGTTAACTGTTGAACTCTGATTGGTTGTTAAGTTTTGATCAATTGCTTGATTTTGATTGATAGTTGGATTTTAATCAATTGTTCAGTTCCAATCAATTGTTTGATTTGATCAATTATCCAACTTAAATTCCCAAAGATGATTTTACATGGCTGTTCTTCTTAGTGATTTATTGAAAGAGATGTGATATGAATTAATAGCAAAATCGATTTTCAAATTAGCAACAAAGTAACCATGAATGAGATGAGTGAGAGAAAAACTGACACAAGCAGTTAGATAGATAGCTCCTCCAGAGATTGGTGAGAAGACCAAGTCAATTCCTTGAAGTGTTGTATGGTAATTGCAGTGCAATTTTGTTATCTGTACATAGAATGAACACATAGCCTGAGACCTGCTGGGCTAAGGGGTGTTTGTGGAAAGACACAAGTCAGGTAATGGCAGGCTGGGGAGGGATGGGTTCATCATGGGGCTCTCAAAGCTATCAAGAAAGGTCCGGAAGTGACATCCAGAACATTTTGGAGGTGTCCCAGAAGTTTCTGGATGTCACTTCTGGACACTTCTGGGGCACAAAACACAAGTTTTGAACACCTCTAACAGACCTTCAAACAATTACAAACGGGTATAACAAGACCAAATGGATATTTTCAAAAATTGTGTCAATCAATGAAACCAACACCAACAAAGATTGATGCAGCAAATACATCACGGAAATTGTTGGCTACATTGGCATCATGTTGTTGTGTAGTTGGGTTAGTATGTCAAGTACATCACGTAGAAGAGCAGTAAGGTACTTAGAAGGTGTGATGCAGGAATGAGGTGCTGATAATTCAAGACTAGGGCAGGAGAAGAAGACTCAAGTTGGAGTACGTGTAGTGTTTCAGGTGGCTTAGATAAACTGGTACCACAAATCCCAATGTAGCTTTTCTTCTTTTTCATCTCTGTTCATTCTTGTCCAAATTTGTATCTGTCTCAACTACTTATGTGTGTGTGTTTTATCATTTTCTCTTTGGGATGTGTTTTCAAAATTTTGTGTGACCTGAACTTTTCATTTATACCGGCTCTCTCTCGAGCTCCAGTTTCCCTCCTCATCACGTGGAAACTGAAGCTTGAGAGTAAGCATTTTTTTCCTCTTACTCAAATATCTGTGTGTGCTTTATTACCTGGACTGTACTCACCCTTTACAACAGCCCTTCCTACCACTGTTGTTTGTCCTGCTCTTTTGCAGGTAAGGCGTGATTTCCTCTGCCCTCTTTTCTACCTTTACAAGTTCATCCAGAACTTAACGTACCTGTTCTGTCCAGGTGATTATCTCTTTTTCTTTCTCTTATTTAGTTTTCTATTCTTCTATTTTCTTCACTACTATATGCGTGTGTTTGAAATTCATGATCACGTGGAAACTGAAGCTTGAGACCCTTCCTACCACTGTCGTTCGTCCTGCTCTTTTGCAGGTAAGGCATGATTTCCTCCACCCTCTTTTCTACCTTTATGAGTTCATCCAGAACTTAACGTACCTGTTCTGTCCAGGTAAGGCATGATTTCCTCCGCCCTCTTTTCTACCTTTACAAGTTCATCCAGAACTTAATGTACCTGTTCTGTCCAGGTACCTCCACTCAACAGTGTCAACAATCAATCCGCTTGAACTCATTACACATCAGATCAACTCAAAGGCATTCCAGAGAAACCAGCAGCTGAATTATTCCAAGTGAGTATCATGAATATCTTGCAATGTTTGAGAAATTACACTCAAATGTGCTACCACCTCATTGAGAGTATGAGTTTTGTGTTGACTTAATACCAGGAGCAACTCAAGCCTGCAAAGTGATGCCATTATCACCAAAAGTAGGGGAGGCGTTATATGAAATGTTAGAGAAAGGATTGAAAAATGGAACAATCAGACACACCGCTCCTCCGTGGGGTGCACCTGCATTATTCACTGGCAAAAAAGATTGAAACTTTTGCCCTTGCTTTGATTGTCGGAAGTTGAATGCAGTGACAATAAAAAAGAAGTATATATTTCCTTTCACAATGGAATTCATTGATGGTCTTTTGAATGCTGAGGATGTCATGCTAAAGAGACAAAGCGCTTTCATTTGCAAGGCTGTACAATTCTATTTTGTCCAACAGGTGCTCCAGGATTTTTCAGTATGTCATTCAAGATATTGCACAAACATACATAGGTAGGGATGTAGCAGTGTATCAGGATGATATTCTCTACCATAGTCTCATTTATACAGGACCAGGTGTAAGAGATATCAAAGAAACCAAATGTATGGCTCAAGCCAAAAAAATGCAAGTTTTCTAAGGCATAAATATTGTACCTAGGTTTAATCATTTCAAGAAAGCAAAGCCTACTTTTGGATTAAGAACTCAAGGAGGTGAGTGTACCTTTTGTCATCCCCTATCCCACTCCCAATGAAATCCTTACTCATATCCTCTTGTGCCCTTTGTAAGACACCAAACAAATTTAAATCATGAACTCATGCAATTACCCACACCCCAAAATGTTAATGGTTTGTCCTCTCATTATAGTCCAATCAGGTTTTCTTCTTTATGACATTCAACCTCAGGCTACAATGCCATACTTTTTCAAGCTACACTGTGTTGATATTTGAGATTAAGTAAGCCCCTCACAACACGTAGTTGAACCATTGCTTTGATCAGAGCCAAGATACCTCCACATGCAATTTACAAGAGCAAGCATACATAAACATTTGTCACCATTGTAGTCCCATATTGTTGCCATCTCTGTATAGCTACTTGATGCCCTCTCCTCAAAGATCCTTTCACTTGCTTAGCCCAGATTCTTCCTCACTATAAGAGAAGTACACACCCAAGTTATGTAGTGGGCGCGGCACAATTTTGACGCCCCGGGATGCACCTGGTGCGGGTGCACCCGGGCATGTCTTTTTTGGTCTGAATTGGAGTGGGCGCGCCCATGAACCTAAGCATGTGATCTACAAGGTTTTCTGCTGAAATCAGCCCTCTTCCACCTTCAAATCATTTCAAATGAATCAATGTGTGTTATGGGTACCACCCCGCATCATATTCTTCCAGTCATGGAAGCATTTACAGTCTGGATTGAAATTTACCCCAACAACAAAATTTTGGACTACATTGATAGCAACACATGTTCATTGACCTTTTTTTGATTTGGTTGATTTTTGTTGTACTATTGCTGTTGAATGTGTTTATAAGGTGTTCATATGAGTTTATCAATGTTTTCTGGGATGTAGAAGATGTGGCTGACAAAGCATCATCAAATACTTGTGAAGATGTAAAGTTATGTAATGACTAAGCTCAGAGGAGCAGTGTGGTGTTGCCAATAAAAGATAGAACCTGGGGTAATCAGGAAATGTGTAAGTCAAGGCAACAGGCCACAAAAGCTACATAGAGCTAATCAAAACATGACAAACCTGTGTGCAACAACATCAGTATACATAGTAGAGAAATAAAAAGAAGAAAGATTAAAAACATAAACCTGTGTGCAAGCAACAGGATCACAGTACGTTCAAGTGAGGTAAATGAGTAAAAAGCAGAAATACTACAAATATGTATATAAGAGACTTTAGTTGTTATAGTTGTTGATATGAGAGTGTATAGTGAAAGTACTTACAGATTCTTTTCGATAAGGAAAAGAATCTGGGTACAAACAACAACAACTATTCAAGTCAAAATGAGAACACAAGAGCAGCACAAATTAATCAATCACATTCGAAAGAAGACACTCAAGTCACACACGACTTATTCCCAAAACAGACACAATAATACCTCATTAGGTTCCTTCATAGTAATCTCCTTACTCACACATCCCAACTCGTACATATCTTTGTTAATTTAATTTCATTAATTTGAATAACTCCTTCTCTTGTCACGTAACTGCACACCGGAAGTCCTTGGCCAATAGGACAAAAAGACATCATTAGGTAATACCAAAAAGACAGCATTAGGTAATACCACAACAAAACTCTTTTTTTTTTCTTTTTTTGTCCTTTTTTTGCGCCTCCTGCGCCCTCTTGCGCCCCCAGCCAAAATGAGGGTGTGCCTGACCCCCTCCAGGCGTGCCCGGGCACTTACTTTTTCCCAAGCTTGCGCCCACCACATGACACCTGAGGTTCACAATACTTGTATAGGGAAAGCTGTGCTTAGATTTCCCTGCATGGTCCGGATCAGATCCATCACCTCTTTGTATCTCAGAATGTGGGATGTCTTTTAACATTGTGACAATGACTTGCATTCATCCACACAATGGCCTTGGGGGGTGTGATGATCCTACACCACATCTGTCAACAAGCACTTCTGCCAAACTTCTACGGTCCAAAACCTCACCGTAGGGGCTTTTGCAGGGAGCCTCTGTCATTTGCTTTTATCTCATTCCACACCAAGGATTTGGGTATGGTCCAAAGAGAAAAGATGGTACCTTACTCTGGCACATATTGTACAGATTTTCCACCGAGGAAACTGCTCCCCTCCATGAACAAAATTGCTTCAAAGCTTTGGCTTCAATAGCAATTGTACATGTAAATTACGCATGTAACTGCTGCAAATGGGGAGTGTCGGTGAAAATGGTCGATTTTGTTCATCTGTTATCTGCGTAATAAGAGCGCTTTCCTCGGTGAAAAAATGTACAATATGTGTCTTACTCTGGCGCATATCCTTCTCTTTGGACCATGCCTGAATACTCGGTGTGGAAAAAGATAAAGGGGATTGAAGGAAGCTCCCTGCAAAACCCTCTACCGCGAGGTTATGGACCGTACAAGTTTGGCGTAAGTCCCTCGCTCGCCTCAGCCGTGGGACTTTGTTAAGTTTACCAGAACACGTGTGTGTGAAGCGTGACTGATGCGGACGTGGGAAAGCTATCCAGAAAAACCCCAATCCGTCAGGCTCTGCGGCGCTCTCACTTCTGCTAAATTGGGATCTACCAGGATCTACCCTGTCGCTGTCAATGGTCATGGTCTTTTCAAATCGTTTTTAGTGTTCCTCAAACTCTACATCTTCTTTGCCGACAGACAGAATTGGCCAAGTCCGTTGAGGTCAGGCTGGATTAGGATTCGGATCGATTATTCGCCAGCCGCGTCCTGTTCGGCGCGGTGATCACTGATTAACCCAGGTTGAATTCCGTTGGGGTACATGTATTGGCAAGCTATCCGCAATAAACGCGTGGTCATCCACGTCTCTTTATAATTCGCTTTGAGTTTTACGCTTTGAACATGAGTCAAGCTCGTCTTGGACCGGAGTCACCACTCACTTCTATGATACCAGCAAATGATACACATTGGGGTGAAAATGCCCAATTGATCGTCAACAATCCACTACGGCGCGCGCGATTGATAACTGCCTCATTCATGAAGGTGCTAACCTTGTCCAACGAGAATCCTCCTGAATCCTCATCCTTGCTCGTCAGCGCATCGCCATCTCGTTAACTGTTGCCTCAATTATCTGTTGGGGAACAACGTTGATCTCTTCTGGGTCGCTTTGGTATGTACCTCATCTTATCTAGATACATCACAACGTAGAATACACCGGCAGCATGCTTGCCTGTCTTCATGTCTGTCCACATTACTTAATTAATTTACGTTTTTGTATCCAGTGACGTCCCCTGAGACGTTTTCCGTCCGTTTTGCTGGGCTGATAACGTCCCGGACTACCTCCTATTGTTACACTTCAAGCGCATCACCATCAATCTTCTTATCTGGCCTTTTCTCATATCCATATCTTTTGTGCGTTCCCACCAGCTTGGAGGCTCCTCATGACATTATCTCGCCCTTCCCAACCTGCTGCCTTGCGAGGCACTTCCAACGATCCAAATGGCTCCCTATCTATTGGAGTCCCACTTCAGCAATCTACTCACCTCAACGCTCCAACCGAACCGGGGTGTCCTCAGCTGTCCATTGGAGTCCGTTCAGTCCCCGTGCCTGCCACCAAAAAAAAAATCAACATGCGCAGGGTGGCGTCTTGGATTGAGGATGATAACGAGGAGGACGATGAAGAAACCCCTTGTAAAAAACGCGACGTTCGCACCTTGAACGAGAAACAAGCTCACTGGGACGTTCCGGAGACACCTGTGCGGACATACGACATTCACCCAGAAACTGATTTTCTTTACGGATCGGACGTTGAGAGTATTGACCTGGATGATTTACCCGCCTCGCCTCCTCCGCTACGTTACAAATCTTCCCAGTGTCCTCAACAACTGCCTTGTGTGGACAAGATAGAATCGAAAGTCAATCTAGAGTCTCGCTCAGATTCAGAAGACGGAGATCAAATCACCCCGTCGAACTCATTTTTTGTGTCACCCCAATCGTCGTGGATGAAACGTCGACCGAAGCGTTTGAATAAGCTTGGTCATTCGATCTCTTTGCCAGCCTTGCACACTAGACATAGCCAATCCATTTTGATCTCACCCACCGGCTCCCCAATATTTGAAGAAGAAGAGCCAGGTAATCTTGTGCCAGTGAGAAAACACAAATCACATTTCCCATCAATATTCTTTGCATTATGGATATACCCCATCATAAAGTTTTTCATGACAATTACAAGGCTGTCTCAAAGTGCATTACAAGGCCTCATCAATTTGGTAGACTTCCTTCAACGGGTGATTGATTCTATTCAGCTTTACTTGGAAGATTTGGATGCCACCATCGATAGCATCAGTCTTGCACTCGAAAACCTGGGACGATTAGTTCAAAGAGAAGAACAACGGTTAAAAAATCGCAGTCAGATATTCCAGGATAAGAAAGCTTGACATCCTACTCCCTATGCGCGAAATTCAGATTCATGAGAGCTTCATGATGATATCAAAATAGTTGGTGAGTCATTTCTGGATTCAACGTAGACTATGAAAACGGTGGCGGTCACACTGACATATAACTCTTTTGCTCTAGCTAGTTTGTATTTCCGGCAAGTCTTTCTTCCTCGTTGTTATCTTTCATTGCACTTTTCTTCGTATGTTCACAAGATCAAAGATTTGGTGGTTAATGCATCTTGAAAAAATAGCTCTAATGCTGGCACCAACCCTACTATCTTTGCTTCACTGCTCTTTTCACATTCAATTTTGAGCCAATATCAATACGCAATGTCATATGTATACAACATGTACCAGTTTAATTTCACATAAAACCTTAGTACCTGTTTCAAATCTAAAAAATTCTCGCAAGTAATTAGAAACATGTGCTTTTAACCCATCACCATTGATTTGTCGTTTCATGATCCCTACATGACTGCACTTGAAGTGCAGAGTCCTATAAAACCATGAATGGCCATTGATTCCAGTCAGACGGGCTCAGACTGTAGTTTTCAGAATGATCAATTAAGATTACTACATTCCTTGTGTGGAATACATCAATAACTCAAAATGTACACACCCAATTCAACACTTTTCCGTTCACCTTTCAAGTTGCTTGCAAGTCAGTTTCTCTTGTACAAAAACTGCGCCAATAATGAATGCCTTTGTCATGATTGGAGAAAATCTGAAAGGTGCTGTGAAAAATTCTGTTTTTTTGTGCTCTGTGTTGAAACTGAAAGTGAATGATCTCTGTATCACATGATGGCTCCTAATTTACCCAACGCGCTGCACATATGTAGTGTGGGTGCTATGGCTCAGGTGTGTAGTGATCAATGCTTTACAACCAATTATAATTCCAATCAATTTCCCGTGCTCAATTGAAGGGAAGTTGTTTGATGTTTGCAGTTATGGGTTCTACTGCATGCCTTGCCTTGGGCTTGAATAGAAACACCCCCCTCGGAGCAGCCTTTTGCTTCATTTGCCAATGTTTCTGCATCACTTTGTTCTGCAAATTGGCACAAAAAGCTTCTGCTTGACATGTTAACAAATGTTGTTGAAGATTTACATGTAAGTCTATTTCTTTTACTATACTTGAATATCAAGATTGGGTATGACCGGCTTTTTCTTTGTAAGGGAATCCTGGGTAAATTAGGTCTCATCCACAAAGTCTGGACAACCAAAGTAAAACAACTTGTGTTCATTGGCGTCTTGGTGAAATACATTCATTCTGATTGGAAGTTTTGCTGCCATTGTCAACAACTGAAATTCAAACTGGCTGTGTGGCATCACTACATGGAGCCCTCCTGACTTGAGCAGTTGCCTGTTTTCTCATCAAACACGGGCTACATAACAAGATTGGTATTGTCAAATTAGTTTATTCTTTTTATTCTTTTAATCATTTTTTATTGTTGTTTATTTTTAATTTCTTTATATAAATGTTGGCACAGACCACTGATTCAGGTGCAAACAACTTTACTGGGAGTGGATGTACCTTCCATGATGCTACATCATTGAGAGTCCCCACCCAATATTGAGCCCAATTTTGAAAACTCAGACTGTGAAGGCCATGTGCATTATCAAGAAGATACTGACACCAAAGATTGTGACTCTGAAGCCAATGAACCACCTGACCTCAATTGGGATCAATAACAACCTTCAATGCATGACTCTGTGGCCCCATCAGGAGGTTGGAAGCCTGATGATGTTTGGTCAGCAGGTAATGAAGTGTTTTTTTTCCAACAAAAAATGTTACTGATGATGGTTTTGTTTTTGTTATAGGTTGAAAAAGAATTCCAATTGATTGCTTCTGGCAGATCTTGATGTGACTAATTCAAACTCATTATGAGTGCACATAATTAAGGGATCATCACCAGTAGCTGTCATTAGTGAAATGGTAAGCACAAGGTGTGCAAATGTGCATGTGATGCTCATAAATTAAGCTTTCATTCTATATATATACTAATTTTATACATTTGAAAAACTCCTTGACACCAGGCCATCAACCAGATGATTGCCAAGGATTCCAAAGAACTCTACTATGGCAACCTTCATATAACTTCCAACAATTGGGCTTTGGTCAAGGCTTTAAACAATGTTACTGTGGTAAGTTAATACAATTCTACACAGTTATTCATACAATACTCTCTATCTGACTCAAAGCTCCTTGATTGTATAAGAGTTTTTGACAGGGGAATCTGTGTGTTGGAGGTGATACACCAACTGCTGGAATTCTCCTCCTGGAGTATCAGCTGATCAAGGAGTCTATTTTGGCCAAAGCAACAATCTTACCTTACAAGAGCTTTCAAGATATGATTGGTGTGATGATCAAGAAGCTCAATGGTTACCAAAAAGAAGTAGTCAAGTCCAGTGTGGTTGTTTTTACAACTATGCTGAACCCTTCTTTACATCTGGGCTTTTTCACTACATAATTTCCAGACAAAGTTAAGTGTGTGAAGCAATTAAGTAAAAATGTATTCAAAGGTGTTAACTTTGAATCCCACAAACCACAGCACAAGGCTCCAATTCAGCTGAACATCTCATCTGATCTACTCACCCTTACAATGCTTTCAAGTTCAATCCAAAACTAGCAGTGCAACAGAATACAGACAATACCAAAATTCAACAATATCTGGATTGGGATCTCAATGGGCCCAGAAAGAATCAATTCATGTTAGAGTGGTGGAAGGTAAGTTGCTGATTCACATATTCTAATGTGGAATCACACTCACCATTTCATATCTTTAGAGATACTGCAAGATCTATCCAGTTGTTGGCATGATGGCTCAAGATTATTCGAGGTGTCTGGGTTACTTCATGCATAATAGAGTACACTTTCTCTGCTGCAGAAGGTATATACACTACTAAATGTGGCGGCCTTGGACCCAAGAAAATGGAGCAGGCTGTTGGCTGCCAGCTATGGTTGATATTGGGTGTGAAAATTGAGTGTGAAACCCAAAGGCGCATTTGAGGAGGCCTTTCACTCATTGCTCAGGATTTTGCTGGTAAGACTAAGGAGAATTCCAAGCATCAACACCATTGTACATTTCTATTTTGGATCTTTACTTTTCTGTTATTGCTTTCTCTGTTTCTACTTTTTCTTTTTTCAACTGTTGTAGCAATACATGCAATAAATTCCAATATATCAGAGTCACAGGATCTGTAGTGCTCTATAGCGCTCCCATAGTGCTCCTGGCGCTATATTGCAGTGCCTGGTAGTGATAAGGCACTCCATTATTCCTGGGCCAATAAAATTGAAATAGATAGTGTAGTATAGACTTAGTGCTTGAGAATATAGTGGGACTGCACTACACTACCAAAAAATGAGAATATAGCCAATTGTAGCATAGTGGTTTGGTGTAGATGAGATCAATGAAATAAGTGGGGAACAAGACATGGTCTTGTGATGCCTGTCATCAGACATTTTTTGACTGAATGAGAGTATGAGATTATCATGAAAGAAGACAGATGATCTGACATACCTGAAGAGCTTTCTCTGAACTCAATGGATTGGTTGAAAAGTCAGAGTGCGATGACTGTCCACCAATTTTGGCTAAACGGCCAAGGTAATAGTGCATACAAATAAATATCAGATAAATGACTTGTAATGTTTATACACATCAGCTTTTGATCACAATATTAGTTGGAGGGGTGGCACAGAAACTGGACAACATAGTTCCTCTTGTTGATGTTGATTGAGCGTCAATACCAGATAGAATAAAAGACTTGATTTCAAAAGCAATAACCTGGTCCATACAGCCTGTACATACATCACTTGTGTCACCAATGATTAGGCATGACACTACCTGCAAAAGGCAGGTGGTGGGGTTACTAAGGGGGGATTGGCCATTCAAACTTTCACTCGACTAGTAACAGGTATTCATTATAAATTGGTGTGCCAGATCCTTGACCAGTTTTTCCAAAAAGAAAATCTGAGACAAGTTGATAATGTATAGGTTTATGCAACATGACCAGCCTCTTGAAGGACATTTTTCTTCATATACCCAAAATTTCCAGGTCATTTGTGCATTTCAATCACCAACATCCAGTGTTTTTCTTGGAACCCCTATGCGTTATTATATCACAGCTGTTTCAAGAAAGATTGACAACTTTTTTTTTGGAGAAAGCCGTCTCTGCAGCAGGTAAAATCAGACAAACAACTTGTTTACAGGTTTAATTTTTTCTGTATTCTTCCAATTAGCAGACAGACAAAACCAAGTGAGAGGTGTTACATACCAACAAGATTTTTGAAAAAACAAACAATCTATGTTGAAACAGCTGTATGCAATAATTCAAAATTTGGCGCGCACCAGCCTGATGGAACCCCACTATGCAAAATGGCTGATTATGAATCTGTGCGGGTATGCATTTGCACAGAGTTGACTGTATAATTCAAACAAGGGGGGTTTGTTATGACTTTTAGGGGGTGAAGGTGAGCAAAGACATTTATTTTGAAATATCAGGCCATGCTTTCTTTTTGTCTACATCATATCACACTCAAAACTTGTCACAAATCAAACCTCTTACCACCTTCCATTATAATCTGAGCACAAACCTCTGTTACAAATTTTGAGGTAGTAGCTTACGATGATTTTCCAGTCACTTGCAGTTGAATTCTGAATTTGGTGTTTTGGGAAATGTTATGCTCATTGTCTAAGGCTAGGGAAGGTGAAAGTCTACGGAAAGCCTCAAAAGTTCAAAACAAAACTTATTCAATTGGTGTTTCCATTGCCTGCCTGTCTCCAAGGGGACATCTACATTCACTACAATAGAAAGATATGCTCAAAGAAGCATGGCCATGGCTCTAATTTGAAGGAAGTTTGAAGCTGACATTGGACCTGGAGGCTGTCAAGGGACAGACAGTCAAGTCAGGGTGGAATTGACCGCCTCAAATTCCCCTGCTGGATTGAGGGCAAATGACAAGATGATACATCACAATATATCTGAGGTTGATCCAACGTGTATAATTCGTCATATTCAAGGCCAAACAGGCAACATACTCTGAGCGAAGGTGATTACACTTGACCAATTCGACAAATAGGCTCAAAGCATCCTTCAAAATTCTCGGCAGTTTATTCAATAGCGTTTTCTCGTTTTTGGCAGGACATCAAGGCGTACACATACACGGAGTATCATTTCCCTCACTTCCAAAGACACGTTAACAAGCAGCAGCTTTTTTGCAGCGTGGAAACATCAAGTTCAAGAAGCACAATAAAAACAAGTCGCACAAATGAAGATGCGCTTGTTGTGATGTACCTTGGCTGTTTTGTTTAGTTCCAGTTCCCAGCCACTGGTTCTGGGCGGTAATTAGATTGAGAAGGGTTTGGAGGTCCTCGGTTCTGAAATCCTCCACCTCCACCGCCTCTTGGCCCACCTCGACCTCCTTAAAAATGGTAGCAAGAGGAGAATAGTAGAACAGTCAGTCAGTTTGACTCAACAGGATGATAGGTCGGAGTCAACGTACGATATCCGTTGTTAGGAAAATCTCCTTCTGGTCGGGGTCGGTAGTTACCCGGACCGTCAGGACCAGCTCGCCATGTTCCACCTCCACTTCCGCCACCGCCACCACGGTATCCACCAGGCCCACCCCTATGAGGCGGACCCCCTCGATAGCCTGAACCTCGACCACCCCGATAACCGTCGTGGTGAGGTCCTCCTCGTGAGCCACCGCGATATCCACCGCGTCCACCATTGCCTCTGAAACCCCGACTGGGAAAAGTTGGCGGAGCTGGTGTTACATCAGGCGCTGGCACCTGAGTATCTGCATCAACGACCACATCCTCCGCCCAATCAATCGTACGAGCCACAACCTCAGCCTGATCGCTGCTCAACATTTCCGTGGGCTTGGACCAATCCGAGGATTGAGGGGCTTCTTCTTTCGAAGGGTTGGCGTTCCAGTTCTCAGCATGATTTGGCTCTGCACTGACGATCTGAGCTGTTTCTAGGAGCGCCTTGTTTCTTGCCACGTGGTCGATTGAAAGGTTGGGAGAGGATGTAAGGGAGTGGGATGGAGGATCGACGGGTAAATGGGCTGGATCTGGACTGGCTGCTACGCTAGGTTCTTCAGCAACTTCGGAATGTTGAAGGAACATCAAATTGTTCTTTTCGGTGGAGCTTGGATTCGAAATGTCAGCAGCTGGAGGTGCCGTGAGTTGAGTGATCATTTCTTTGATTCGTGCGACTGTGAAGTTTGAAAATGCAGACATGGCATAGAGTCAGTAAACGAGTCAAGGTGTGGCAAACACATGAGACTGACATGGAACTCCTGGAATCACTTCGACCTCTGCACCGCTGGCAAGACTTTGGATGCTTTGGAACGCATCTCCGCCACCTCCAGCAATAGCTAAGGATTTTGAAAACAATGAGCTATGGGACTGGTCGATGTATCCAAAAAACTAGACTATCGAAAAACTTACGTCCGTTGGCCAATTGGTGAAAGAGCGCATTGATGGCAGCAACTTCCTGACCCGTGGCGGTCTCGAGGACCGGTGCCATGATAACAGGAGCAAACGATTCACCAGCTTGATTGGCAGCGTTGAAGAGTGAGTAGAGGTGTAGGAATTGGAGCAAGAATGTCAAGTTAGACTCGGCATTTTTCTGATTATCTCACACGAATTTTGTAGAGTCAGTATGGTTTGTAGGTGTACTGATATGCAGCGTGATAGCTAAGAAAAAAATGTTGTCTCAGAGAACTCACTTGCTCAGCAGCTATAGCGGCATCAACCCGTCCCTTGACTTTCCTCTCCTCTTCTTCTCTTACGGCATTGATTCTCTGTTCGTCTAGCAATTCATCCTCCTGAAGATACGCGTATATTTAGGGCTCTTGCATCCCAAGCTTGGAGAATGAAGTGAAACAAACCTCTAGGATCTTGAGTAGGTCTTGTAATTCTTTCACGGTAGCTTCCAAAGCTGGCTTCGAAGCAATTGCTCGTTTTTGATCCTCGTTCAAGGGTGTTGAACTAGTCTCGTAGCCAGCAATTCGTTGCTATCATTTTGAGTCAGATCAGTCAGATCTTCCGATCGAGGTGCTTTAGTATAGTTAACAAGATCACGATACCATTTTTTTGGTGGCAGCCCGGATCCGTTTCTGAACTTGCTGAACAGGCGAGACAATCTGGGATGGGATGGGGGTAGCGGTAGAGTGGGAATTCAACGTGAGGGAGGGAGGTTCAAGGGTGATGCCAAGCCCTCCAACCATGACAGGAGCTGAAGGTGCGCTCGCGTTTTCAGCATTTTCGGTAGCAGGGGTGATAGTAGAGGGTTGCTCGGATTTGGTTTGTCCCGAAGTGGAGGCTGTCTTTTTCTTACGGGATCGCTTGGAGGCTGAGGTGGCACTCGGTGGAGCTGAAGTGAGGCCAGGGATGACACGACTAGCTTTCAATGTAGAAGTCGGTGGTTGGTTGTCCACCTGAGAAGTTGTCTGAGATGTGGGGCCAGGCATGTGAGTGTCTAGAGATGATGCTGAGAGTGAAGCTGTGATGATAAAGGGAAGTAGGAAAGACAATTTTTTATCAGCTAAGAATCGAAATCGTTGGGAAGAAGATGAGAAAGAGAAAGAAGAGATGATACAGACCAAGTTGAAGCGAATTGAAGAAGATGGAAGTCTATGTTTCCTGTTGTTGTTGATGATATGGTTCGATCGAATCCTTTTGGTGGTTTGTTGATGACAATCTTCAAACCTCGATCATCTTACAATCTGCTTATTAGCATATGTACCAAAATGCTACTACAGGGTCATCCTGGTATCACGTGAGTTTGACAAGTCATCTCATCTTCACTTTCACTCACAATTCCCCATCTCAAAGCAAGCATCCATTGACGCAAACTGTGGAGACTAATCAAATGGCGGGCAACACCAGTTGAAAACCAAGGGAGTGAGCTCCCTACATAGGACCGCGCATCTCGCGTTTCAGGTGACAAAATCCAGCAAAATCTTTGTCAAATGTATGTGGCAGCATCAATTGATACACACCTGTGAAATAACACAAATGGGTCTTGTTTCAACACAAACAGGATCAGAGTATGTTTTCTGGACAGCTCATTCAGAGAACTTCTGTGTAACAGATCAAGAGCAAAGCCTGTGTTGAGATTCCTGATTCCATGCTGGGAAGAACCATGTACAAGTTGTTGTTGACCATTGTTGGACATTGGGAAAAAATGATGAACTTTTACTGCCTTGAAGAAGATTAAACTTCAAGATTTGCCACTGAACACCAAACAATACAGTCTTTGCTGTGTTAGATCTGGCTCAAAACTGAACCTTTTTTTTTCTCCATTTTTTCTCAACATTAACATATAGAATGGTTGTATCAACTTTGTGGCAGATGCAAGGCCCAATCAATGAAACAACAGCAGTAGATATTTGGTTCCAGGTGGGTAGCATGAGTAGCATAGATTGAACACCTGATTGAGAGTGCACATCAAGACATCTTGTGTGGAACAATAATGTCCAAAGCCATTGTATTCCAAGATATTTCTTTCATTGTGGATTGCTATCAGTTCCACGGACCACAAGTTATCAAAATCAAACAAGGTCATTTAAATCTTGACTCATTGAAAAACAACCTAGTGACCCAAGCTGAGAAATCCACTCAGGAAGAATGCTAGAACACCTCATCCAGTTAACCAGCTTGACTGACACTGTGTCTATTCCCCAGCCATATTGGTAGAATATAAAACCTGACAAAGCTTTCTCATTGATACAGATCTCATTAATTTTGTTCAATCCACAATTATCAACTTCCAACTTTATTACCTTCAACCATATCAGGTCTTGGCAGATGAAAGATCCATTGAAGAGAGCCCCTAACAAAGCAAGCCAGCAATTTTTTGGGTCACTATATTGGGGTCCAATCACCTTGACAGCCATCTCAAAGTATATACAAGGAATCATAGCTTTGTTCTTGATATGATTTGCTTTGTAAGAGTTTTGAGGGCACTGGCTTTGGGATTCTATGGTTTCTGTTATTGGATTCATTAGTTTTTACAATTCTTACATTGTTATGATTTGTATTTCATACCATGGGGAATGAGATTGTATGAGCTGGCTGCTGAGGTAGAGCTGTCATAAATGGAAAAATAGTCATTGTTTGCACATGGCAGGATGTGACTACACCACATCCCTCATCTTTCTTATGTACCCTGAGATTAACTAAGCGCCTCACAAGGGTGTTTGCTGAACATTTGGAAAAGAGGCGCTTACAGCGGACTCATCTTTTTGGAGGAGGACTTCCAAGAATTGAGTACCCTTATGTGATTTTTTGACTACACCTGTCCACAAAAAGTTCCATAATTCAAGTGTGTTGTTCTTTGACGCTTCCTACATTGTGATTTGCTACCCTACATGTTGGTTCAAATGGAAATGAGCTCTGATTTCAAAATGTAACATTGGTATTTCTATACTCCTAGATTCATTGGAGGCAAATGTATACAGAGGGCTTAGGCTGTCTGAGGCCATTACAACATGGCATAAGGCCTGTTTTCTACACAGCTCAGCTGGTCAGAGTAACCTGGTGGCATCAAAAGTGGTGCCAAAATATGTAGAACCATTTGGAGAACAACATTCCAGAATTCTGATTTTTTTTGTGGAGAGGAGTAAAAGGGAAGTCAAAAATAAGGGTACTTCATTCTTCAAAGTCCTTCACCAAAAAAACCAAGTCTGCTGTCAGCCCCTGGCAAATGTGCTTGTGATTTATATTTACCTTCTTTGCCTCCACAGAGTCAATGGTGGCTGAAGTGCAAGTGGCTAAAAAATATGCATTCAGCCATGAAACAAAGGGTGTACCTTGCACACCCTTCTTGAACCTGGCTTTGTGTCAGAATTTGCATTTCCTCTACATGGGTGCAATCTGTTCTAAACTCATGTTGCATCATATGAAAAGAACTCATGATGGGAAGCCAAAATGACTCTGGTTCAAAGCTTGACACATATAGCTGGTTTTCAAGATGTCAAGTTGAACTCAGATATTTAATATCAGCTGGGCAAAGCTTTTATCAAGAGTTTGGGATAGATTATCCCAATCATTTCTTGGACCCTCAATGATTATGAATGTGATTTTCAAAGACTCCTTTTATAGAAAGACCTTTTTAAAATTAGTATTCTGATTACATACTTTGATATGTCTGGAATATTGATATATGTGACAAATTCAATGGTAGCTGTTAAAGGAATAGCTTTATGCCATGATCAGATGTTGAATAAAATAAATTGAAGAGATTTCCATATGTGCATTCTTAGACTCCCATCTTGAAATGAAGGGTTTACAAATATCCAAAGCTCAAAGTACTAGTTTCATACACAAGGAGTTTGAATCACTTGTGGTGAAGGGCTCTTATCCTCACCAAGACCTTGATCCTATTTTGTTTGAAATTCCATGAGATAAAAGGTCACACCGTACCAATGGATCTTTGTCAGTCGTTATCACCGTGTTCTTTCTGGGTACTTATGCGTTGTTGGTTCTCGTTGCTCATTCCACTTTCCACCATCATCAATTGGTGTTTGTTGCTTTTACAGCGGTGGAGGTGCGCCTCCCGCCAAAATAGCGTGCGCATCTCAGCGGAAAGTCCGCATGGGCTTGCTTAGGCTTGCTTCATTCCGAAAAGCCCGCACCTGCCTACCAGTTGTGACTGTTGTGTTGGGAAGGGTTGAACCACGCTGTCAATCTTCTTTAAAGGTAGATGAACGTCTTTCTAACGACTATTTCTTGTCAAATCTACGATCTGTCTCATGTGCTGCCTTGTTTTCTTGAAAACCCATTGGGGATATGTATCTAAGTTGCTTCATGGGCTTGACTTTGAGATGTGATTGTGAGTTTGGTAAAAAAATAAATGGAGAATCAGAGTATGAGGATAATTTTCTAGTTTGGGACATGTGAGTAAGTTGATATTCAGAGTTAATGAGTCTAGAGCCAAAGTTCTATAAATGATAGATATGGTAATTCTTGAAATCCTAATGAAAGGAATTGCCATTCGACAAATGTTGAATTTGTGAAAGTTTCAACGGATAACGCGATGTTGATGTTATAAATTTGATTTTAACTTTTAAATTTGAATACAACCACACCATTCACCTCAGCATTCTCTCAACAATTCTCAATCTGCTCAGCATTCTCAAGAAACATTCTATGATCAATCATTATTCATCATCAACAACACATAGAAGATACTGACCAAACAGAATATCATATCATGAATATCTCAAAAGAATCAAACTCACTCCCTTCATCATCTTCAACATCATCGTTATCTTCAACATCATCATCAACTACACCTATGAACATCATCACTTCAACTTCAACCAATCTCAATCATCATCCTAATCGAAGCTCTAACTACCAATCACCTTCTTCTAGACAAATCACAACAAAAGCACTTCGTCATCTCATCATCATCATCTGTCCACTTCTCTTACTCACCAGTCTCTTCATCATAGCAATTCATCATGACATCATCCCTTCTTTACCTTCAATCCCACCACTTTCATCTTCAGATTTACGATTACCTGCTACCACTGCACGTCGATATTCATCTCAGTTCTTATCTTGGCTAGACACCGTACCAAGCTCAATCAACCTTCTTCTTCCGCTTCCTAACTTTTTACATTCTTCTTCAAAGTCAGTTGATCAACAACCACAATCACCACATCCGATCTTAGCACTCTTACTCTCAGCTCGGCTTTCTTGGAAAGCTATTCTACAATCTCAACCAACCACTCTTGAAGCTGCAAGAGCTTCTTACATTCGACGATATCATCCTCTTCAACCTCCACCAGGATTTGATGAATGGTATCACTTTGCGCGTAATAGGAACTTTACACTCATTGATCGATTTGATAGTCTGATGTCTGATCTCGAACCATTTCGTGCGGTTCCTCCTTCTGAACTTCGACGTCGTACACAAGAACTCGCTAATCTACCTGGTGTATCCTTGATTCAAATCAATGCAAAGGGTGAAGTTGAAATTAAATCTCAAACTGGAAGATTGACTCCTGGAAAAGCTATGAAGGACATGTTATCAAAAATCATCTCAGAGGGTCATTGGTCTTTTCCTCAACTTGATTTTGCAATCAATGAAAAATCTCAGGCTAGAGTTCTACCCAAAGTCACAAGACCAGTAACCGGGCAGGAATTTCATTTCTTGCCTCGAAATCCCTCCGGTATGTCTTTCCCATCTTTATCATAGCATTAGCACTTCCTTACCATCAATTCCTTTCTTAGGCATGTTCGACCCGGAGGAAAAGCCTTCGTTGACTGATTTCAAACCCGAATGGGGAAATGAAGGCAATGTGTGGGATGCCTATCGCCGAGCATGTCCTCCGGATTCTGCGGCGCGTCGTCTGGTCGAGACTGTACGCTCAACTGAGTCTCAGACAGGGGCTGTAGCTGCCGGTGGCGGATCAGTGGTCACTAGTCAGAAACCATTTTCCCTGCAATCTACGCGACGTCGTCAAATTCAACCCCCAGGCACAGCACCCATTCCACCTCGAAGAGAGCTGACCTTTTTGGAAGATCTGGAATCCGGCGACTCCTTCTGTGACCGCCCATCTACTCATCATCTTCATTCGGCCTTCTTCACCGATCTACGCTCAATTGAACATCTCTATCCACTCTTCTCGGCTGCCAAACCGGCTGGCTTCGCAGACATCCTCATTCCATCTCATTACCATTACAATCCCACATCTGAGTTTGTTTATGAAGACTCACCAGGTCAATCTCAATCTCCTACTGATATTGAATGGTCTCAAAAAGCTTCGAAACTTTACTGGCACGGAAAGTTAACTCGAGGGGCCAACACCCCACCTGGACACATGAGTAGTTTTCAAAAACAGCGACTTGTGAAACTTGTTTCCAACGACACTTCGTCTCCGAGCTCCCAGGAAGCACATCATAAAGGAGAAGCGGACCCATCTCAACGAGGAAACCTCAACCGTATCCTTGTTACTCTCAATACTAGCTCCTCTGGTCTTGAGTCTGTTTCTATCCCAGCTACAGTTGTGGATCCTTTGTTACTTGACATTGCAATTGCCTGTGATCCACACGCGGGAGAGTGCACAAATCTGAATTCTCAAGGATATCATACTGAGGACCCAAGACCATTGAGTGAGAGTTGGCGCTCGAAACTCGCCCTCGATTTGGATCAAGTAGGCTTAAGCCCTCGATTTGGAGCGCTTATGAACTCTAAAAGTGCCGTGGTGAAGATGAGCGTACAACAAGAGTTTTGGCGTGATTGGGTTCAAAGCTGGTGAGTCCCTTTGCCCGTCATTTGCTGCAAGCTCCTGGGGGACGGCAAGAAAAAGGATGCTGATAGTCTGTTACGTCATAGGTTACATTTCATACCACTGTCTTCCTCGTTTTCCGAACTTCATAATCTACTCACTTTTTTCCTTGGGTTACCCTCCTCAATCCGATCTTTGGCCCTGCCAATCCATCAAACCCGAGACAGGCAGGCATCCGGGGACACAAATCCGGTCGAGGGCTTTGTGGCTGACGAGGAGTTGAGAAAGATAGGGCAAGCCGGTCAAGATTGGAAACGAAGACACATGAGGAAAGAGGACATGGAAGTCAGTGTAACCCTTGAACCACTTTGAACCCTACGAGTGGTTTCATCGATGACTGACGATTTCTTGTTTTGTTTTGTAGGTTTATATGTTCCGACTTATGATTGAATGGGCCAGGATTGTGTCAAATGAAGAAATCCAGAAGAAAACAAATTCTAATGAGACCGTCTCATCAAACCTACCATGATTGTTGGCTTCTTCTGAACCAAAATAACAAGCTCTTGATATCAATTTTCGAAAGCTGGATATGAACATTGTATTCAAACGGACACCTGTGGTAAAATCATCATTTTGCATCTTCTTTTTATTATCTGTCATTATTGAATTTATACAACTTTAAACTGAATTTGAATGATCAGTTGGCTGGGTGTACATTTGGGATAAGTAATCATGTTCGAAAGCCTTTTTTTTTCGGTTGCTTGGTTTCGTTTTTTTTATTTATGCATTTCTTATAGCGCCTCTAATTTGTTCTATATTGAAGTGGTTCCGGGTTTTTCTCTATGATATTCTTCCTGAAGTGTTCTTTGCTTGTTTTTGATGAAATTTTGGCCTTCGACTCAGAGTTCAATGTTTGATATTTGTTTTTCTATTTTATCTCCTATGGATCTATGTATGATCAGTGTGATCCCGTCAATCTTTTGTATGAAGGGACTTTTTCTATCTAAAGTTACATCCTTATCATAATATTCTCTGGAGTAAGTGGACTTTTTCCAATGGATTTGATGCCTCGGGCAACTACATTCAAATAAATTGATATGCACATCACATTGAAACACATCAGCTGAATGTCAATCATCCTGTGTGTTTGTACAAGCTGAGTGTACCTTTGTAATTATGTGGGACCACTTCTGAGAACCCTCTGTTTGTGCGCAAAGGAGAAGATCCTTATGAGATTTGATTTTAACCTCCCTATTCACTGAGGATAGAAAGATCCAGAAATACAAAAACCTCCAAATCTAGAATTATACAAGGATCACCAAGAGGGGTGGATTCCAATTTGCAAGAATGCATTCCAAGGTTATGGCAATGTAGTCTGAGACCCAGAAAAACACGGTCCAGGGTGAGACCACGTTAGTGCTCTTTCAAGTTCCCATCATCTCCACATAGTTTGCTTGGTCAAAGGCAGTGAAGAATCACCAGATCAAGATGGAGGCTTTTGACCAACATGTTAGACTCCAGCAGATCATCACTCAGTATTCACCGGGAATTTGAGTCATAGAAATAAGAATCATGGCCTATGCTGGACAGATACATTGAGACCTGATTACATAGTCCGAAGTGATCATCATGGGTACATCAATATTTGCATCGAAATAAAAAAAGTTCTTTGTATGATTTTTTACAGTCAGTGAGGACGTCAAAACCGCAGATTTGTTGGTGAAAGACGATGTGAAATCCAGTCAAAGTTTTATTACTCATCCCTATACATGAAAGTCCGTTATGCTTGGTTCCAGTATCAAGCAAATTTGTGGATCCGAAGATTGAAAAACTTGGCGGGCTCATCTCTTCAGCGCCGCGTACGAGCACAAAGACGAGCAAGTCGAAAGACTGTCTCTCCGAACTATATTTCTCACGCTTCGTATCAGTATATTGGAAACCAAACAAGAGTGCAATGAATGACCGACCATATAATATAAGAAACCACAGAACCTTATCGCTGACAATCCAAAGGTAGACCACAGAAGACCCTGAAAATAATAACTGTTTTGCCAAAGTAATTAAGGACGTGATCCGGACAGATAAAAGTGCGATGAAACGTACGTTCGAGTTGCGGATGTCAACCTGCTAATAGCAATCGCCAATATCGCATTGGTCAGGAGCCATATCGTAATGAATCTGGTTCTGAAAGTCTTGTTCTGGTCGTCAGAATTAGGTTTTTCGGCTTCTGAATTGTCTTTAAAAGGCTGCACAGCTCGTAAGACGGTTTGTTGAAATTGGGCATCCAGGTCCTCTTGATTCTATTTGAAAGGCAGGTTTTGTCAGCGGCGAAAAGATACGTCCTTGACGTGACTCGACAAAGATCTTACTCGGCGGATATCTTCAACGACCTTGGCGCCACCTTCTTTGGCACTTTGTTTACTCGAAACCGCGGGCAGTGCATCGACTTTGTCCGAACCTTTGGTCCCCCCTAAAATTTGAAAGAAAGATGTCAGTTATCTTTGTATAGGCTGGCAATCCGCTTCATGAACAGGTGGACCAACATGAAACATCGTGCAAGTTGCAAAAAGCGTATATCTGCATGCACCAGTAATTTGTCAGCAAATGTGTAGAACATGAGACAAGGAAAACAATTACATTCAAAATATTAGTAAAAGACACAGCCACCAAAAGGTAAGGAATCATCGAGTGGAAAATGTGCCACGGACTGTCGTTGCGTAGCATTTAGTATCCAACGTAATGTGCAATAAGAAGCTCCACTCAATGGCTTACTCCATGTACATAAAGGAAGACTACAATCACCTCATGATTAGTTATAGATTGATAATGAATATATGTAAAACTTGTCTTACCACAATGTATATTCCAAACGTGCCAGCAAGACCAGCGAAGATAGGACCTGGATATTGAAGATGCATGTGGGTCTCACACTGGAATATGACCAAAACATGGGGTTAAGGAGACACGATTATACTGACCATATGTTGATCCCATGAAAACCCCAACAGTACTTCCTCCTTTAATATGGATTTCGGCTACTTGCATCGACATCGGACAAAACGCTTGGATTGTGAGAACCTGACCACACGAGAAGATTAGCACAAGCCGGTCTACATATCCGCTATGAAACGTACTCACCAAGGTCATACCAAGCAAGTAAAGCGCAAACAAGCCAAAACTGGAAAACTACTATCAGAAAGGCTACAACACAGACTTATCACGGGACTTACATGACAAAGCATATTATGTAGGTCGGCTGCTCTCCTTTGGGTCTGTTACCAAGTGCCAATATGACCTGTAGGGCAATCAAAGCGAGCTATTTTCAAATAACGCATCCATGATCGATCAGACCCGAGACCAACAATGGTATCCCAGAGAATCTGAGTACATACATAAACCATCTTCAACACCAAGTTGACTATGAATAACCAGTCGAACTTGGAAGCCACGGAGTTGTCCTTCAAATGAGCAGAGTTGTCAAAAATCGTCCCAGACCTAATAGAAACATTTCAATGTGATGTACGTCGTCGACTATGGCACACGTGACAAGCTCCTATAAAATATCTACGAGCAACTGACCAACACTCCTTGATCTTCCATGCGACTGCCGCTTGGGCTTCTTCGGTGGTGCTGGGGGACGAGGTGGGCGCAGTCATATTATAATCGGTGATCATCCTAAAGCATCAGACCATGAGAGAAATAGGATCGACATTAATTTAGTTGAGAGGCAAGAGATACGAAACATAACCCACGCGGCACCGTACTGGTAAAGTGTGGCACGAAAGAAAGAATCAGTATAACACATATCACTGTGGTTAGAAGGGCACGGACTGACTGGATCACGCCAATCGTCATGGACTGCATCGAACATTCGAGATGGCAGTATCAATATATCTGCTCCGAAGGATCATGATTCATAGGGTCACGTTACACACCTATATCAATGATAGCTGTGAAGGTTATGAACCAATTCGCCAGTGCAAACCAGCTCATGAGTAATCTGAAAAGTATGGAGTCAGTGGGCAAGTTGAGCAAACAGTCTATCATACTAGATCAAAAGGTGTTTCTGGGTGATTATTTATTTACTGACCCAAAAGTAGTATAGAATGCCTGTACATGTAAAAAGAACATTCGGATGACATTGTGGCGGGATTTGTACATCCTTGGGAAATGCGCGAGTGACTGTATGTCGTCATTTATCAACACCAGATTCCAAGATAGGGCTTTGTCGAGTGTAAATTGATAGAAGCAAGAATACTGACGTAAATACCAGCGGCAAAAGATCCTGCTCAGATAACAACAAATGTATCAGCTCCACGAGAACTTTATGCGCATTGGGCTGCAGCTTACCGTTGAGCCACCTTCGTCGCTGTCCAATCAACTCCGCAGCGGACTCTGGAACATCAGTCTCCCCTTTGGCTGGTTTGACATAGCCCAACACCCACTTAGCGTCGGCTTTTGCGACCAATTCGAAGCAAAGGATTCGATCTTCGGCCAAGAACATATTCTGGCATACCTCAATGTGTTAGCAGCACTTCACATGAGAGAATGGATCTTTAAAAGCCCACCTTTTTGAAAATTCCCATTCCCTGATGACGAAAGAGAAGGCGAATCAGAACAAGGATCTTTATTTTGAGCATCACGAATACTCGAGGCTGCTGACCTGGATACCTTTTTTTCCGAGTCTGTCCGAAAGAGAGTGATCACCTACAATTGATGACATAGAGTGCGTAAGTTTGGTTATAGCTCTTAATGGTCAGGGATCTCGCCGAGGTCTTTGAGAACACGGTTCTAAAAATCACATACCATGGAAATATTGTTGAAGGGGCCTGCCCTGAATTGCGTTAAATCTGTAGGCCGAAAAAGCACCAGGTAGTACTGATACATAACCGAACGACGACTCCAAAGGTTTGTCGAGCACATCTAAAGAAGATGTCAAATCAAGAATTGGAGTTTGAACCACAAGGAGAATGAGAAGGGATAACTTACTAGACATCTGTGTTGAGGAGAGTTGATATCCAAAAAGTTGGACATTCAGATCAGCAAAGCATCGTTGTCATCTGTTCCTTCAGACGCACCTTGTATTCGAAATTTTGAGCAGCGACCAGAGGGTTAAGTAACTTTTTACCCCGGGCAACTGGAAATACGAGCGGTGATGTTAAGTGTTCAAAAGAATGAGGAATGTTAACACGATAGCAGATGCTTTTTGACTTACGCATTGCATGAATTTCTCCACAAGCACCTCCCAAGTCAGGATTATGATGAAAAGCTTCCCATAGATAGTACAAAGAACGATTGCCGGGCTTTGTTCCAGCATCGATCAAGATACAAACTTCGGGTTCTAGATGTTTCCCGATCGCATTGAACAACCATCTATGCGAGTTGATCTTTTTCTCATTCTAAAAAATTGCACAAGTGACATCAGTCGTGGTATAGAATGGAAGACCATAGAAACAGGTTTGCAGCTTCGTGACGTTACTTTTTGTTTCAAGACCAAAGTCATTTGGACAGGGACCATGTTGGCAGGATTGTTAGCATGCGGTTGGATGAGCTCGGGCTTAGGGCTCATTGAGAGAAGCGTAGTATACTGCGTTGTGTGATCAGAGTAATGAGCACATAGTACGAGATCAGAGCTCATCAGTTATGATCACACATTTTATCAAAGCAGATCAAAGACATGAACAAAATATGACTCACCTCAAAGACATGAGCATGGGTCTGCTTACCGTCAACTTCACGTTTCATCACTCCATCTTGATACAGACCGATTGTAGCCAGGACGTCTAATGTCGCTTTATCAGCAGGTTCAATACCGTCAAAAACTAGAACAACTGAAATCGCCTTCCACGCTTCTGTGGCTCCCGTCTCTAGTCCACCTCTTTACCAATTCAGAATCAGTCAGTTGACCCTCCGTTGACATGAATGCGAGGAACCCAAAGATCAAAGCAGGCACTCCACTTTTCGGCCACCTTACGAAATTCGCTCCACTTGGCTTTGCACATATCTCTCAAATTCAACATCACGCCATGTAGGGTACGGGCTACCAAAATCTTGTCCTCATTGTAGTATGTCTGCAATGAACGTTGGTAAGTTCAACACTATTTTTCCCGAGAGCAATCTGGAAGAAGAAAAGCACAAGAATACTGACGATAGCTACCAACAATTGAGTCTCACGACCGTAATTTTCTGTACGGAGCGTCCATCCTGCTTCTCTGGTAAAGTCATCTGGATCACAAGTCACAGCAGAGTAGCGCATGTGGGAGAACCTGTGTTGTAGTAACAAATGCAAATCAGATCTGACACAATTTTTCACAAGGAAAGACAGGAGCAAGATCTTCGACGAACTCATTCTTCTCGCCCGTGTAACCACCCGCCAGGTTTGCGTTCAGGACCGGAGCTAGAGACGAAGAAGGCTCAAGTCATAAGAAAAATAGAGGCATAGGAATGAGAAGAATAGAAGGACCAACTTGGGACAGGATATTCATGAACAAAGTTTCCTTGTTGAAGTTTTACTTTGATCGTCTTTGCACGGTTAGGATTGATACGCTGTCGTTTCCCCCAAGCCTCAGCACTGGTTTGCGACCTGTACAGACCGGCGGCACTACTGTATTGAGAATCGGCTGTATCACCTTCATTTCCAGAGAATGAAGGTACGGGAAAGCCGAAAGCCTTGACTGGATCGATGTCGGGCGGATAAGCTCCATCGCCAGCCCCTTCGATCTTGAAGCCCCCAACGGGTGGGTGTTCGGTGAAGCCACGACTTTTCAAAGGAATTTCTTCATTGCTAAAATCTCCATCGAAAGTTTGATCATGCTCGTACTTGTTCATGTCTTCGTTTGAATCGTAATGAGGATCGTCAAACGAATTCGGTTGATAATGAAGAGAGTTGGAGAACTCGATCGGCGGAGGATCATCTGCCTCAGAATCTCTCTCGGTGTATGAGTGATTCTGAGCAGTATGTTGGGAGAAAGGGTCACGATATGACATCTTTCTCAGAGCTTCTTAACGAATTTCAAGATGGAAATTGAAGATAGGAAGAGGGTTAGAGATTCTTGAATGATCCTGAAAAGGAAAGGTAACTCAAAGGTAAATTGGTGTCAGTATACCGATACCAATGGAGACTTGTGGCTGTGAAGGGAGTTAGAGAGATGGAAAATCAAATCTCGAGGAATAGCGAGTTGAGATGCAATTAGGCACAGGGAAAGAAGTCATGATGACTTGAGATCAATTAGTAACTAAGACAAAGGAAAGACTGTAACTGACCTGATGATTGTGGCAAGATCAAGAAAGGGAAGTTGTCAACTATACGCGTATAAAGCAGTGTAGAAACCAACCAAAGTGTTGATTTTGAACTTGAAGATAAAGGAATCTCTGAAACTGAATTAATCACCAACCACTTTTACTAGTACTGGTAGGTGAAAGGGCAAATAAACCAATCAACAAACTGGCGGGGTTACAATCTATGATGTGATGAGTTTTAGTTTGCTTTTTTTCATCTCAGTGGGTCATAAATTATAATCCAATCTGGACATCTCCCTTGAGAATACGCACACTTTTCTTGAAAATCTGGCGTACATACACATCAAATCCGAAAATCCGCCTTACTTGAGGACTCCAGACACACGTAAGATGACGTTATGATCTACAGGCTACTTACGTGGAATGACATCGTAATCTATATTAATCCGATCTTAAGCAATTAAGAATTCACACAAGCATCATAGTTCGATGAGGTTTGATGTTCACTTGTGAGGATAGGATGTGTTCCATATTCAACGACCTTTCTTAACAAATTTGAATGGAACATCAGCGTCATCTCAAACATGAATCTCAACTATGTACAAGTACTGATCTATCCTCTTTCTAAGCGCCAAACGCCGGTTTCCGGCCAGTTCTTATAAATTGTCGAGATTGCGCCCGGGACGCCCAGGAAGTTATCAAGTATCAAACCCGATGGATGAGAGGTTCGGTGGCCGGTTCCGCAAGTGTACGAGTTCGCCATAAGTTCGCAAGTTGCCCTCAAGCCACGTATGTTGCTGCAGTAGCTGGCCAGCAAGTTATGATACATCCCCCTTCCCATCTCTTGTTGAATTATGCATGTCGGTCAATCTCATGGATATGAAATATCTGAAGTTCAATTTTTGTCTTACATAATCAAGCCTTGAGACTCGTTCAGAATCACAAGTCTCATGCCGAATGGGGTTGCCAGAAGTTTGCCAATTTCCCTCAAACTATTTATTTTGTAAGTACACTAGAGAGCAAAAGAATATACATACCCATTCTTACCCCTTCTCTTTGTCTTGTTGATTTGTATTGGGCCTCAATTTAGGACATCAGAATATTGGATTTCTCTTCTGAACTGTGATCTTGAATATCAAAAACATGACACTATAAAACGAATTGTTATCTACAGCCGGTCCTATAAACCTTGGACAGTTGTCTTTTGCTTTTGTTTTTGTAAATGAGCAAAAAGCATTAAAAAACACTTCTACACCACAAAGACACCTTGTTGCAGGAGGATGTCCCAACTGTCCTACATCAAGACATTGGGATGGCATCTGAGATGACCCTGAGGTGGGTCATCCTCATGTCATCCTTATGGCGGTGTCCTCAGTCAAAACACATTTTGGAATGCGCTGTGACGGTGTCTGAGGGGGAAATCCGGTGGACTCCTTGCAGGAGACCGTGTCAGGAAGTCTTGCCCTCTGCACACAAAGAGGACATCCTGGATGTATCTGAGTTTCCTTGTGGTGTATATGCTGTTTTTTTGTTCATTAGCTCTCCTCTATCAACACTGCCACAATTACAATACTGGTATCGTATCGACAATACTCAGTAAAGTAACGGTTCTACGATACTGAGGAATCCGATTCTCAGTGACGTATCTGTAAGCACAATATGATACTCAGTAAAGTATAAGAGACAAGCTCAGCTGCTAGAGCTCTGAGTTCCACAAGAGAAAGATGTGGAACTGGAGCTGATGCTGACTGCCGGCTCTTATAGAAGACCGATTGGGAATGCGCCGCGGTCGTGCCACGTAGGCATGAGAACAGACTACAACATAAAGTATCGCGGTGACAATACTATGTCGCCCAGGACCCAGTAATTTATCTTGTCATGATACCAATCGGATACTGATACTGTATTGTAGTATTGCACTTCCAGACATACAAACAATAGAGATTGTATACTTGATACTTCCCTGGGCCCATTCCGGTATCAGCCTGAGCCCCGACCCGAAAAACGCGGGTAATGGCCTGCCCGCACCCCGAACCGATATCCAGTAGGCTCCCCCGCGCCCAAACCCTACCCGAACCGATCAAAACCCGGCTTCCAGAAGGCCCCCCGACCCCTAACCCAAATGCCTAGAACCCGCGGGAAGCCGGGGGTCCCCGCGGATAAGATCGGGGGTTTGAGGACTAGCCCCCCCCGCCCCCGAACCCTACGGGGCCCCCGATGTACTGGGGTCCCAAAAAAGGTGACCGAACCCGCACCCCGAGGGTTCGGGTCTCGGGGAACCCTCGGGGTGTCGGTCTCGGGGCTCAGGCTGATTCCGGTATTGTACTCGGGGGGCAATACGATACTCAGTAAAGTACCACCATCCACAATACTGCCAGGAGGGTCGGGCAGTAACATATCAGTGGCTGCAATACTGATACCAACAATACAATACTGAAAAAAAAGTTACGATAACGTTACTTTACCGGTACTGGTAAAGTAATTATGGCAGTGTTGCCTCTATCAGTACTCTGGAAGAAAAAGTGATATTTTATAAGTATATACTGCTGTATTTTTTATTTTTTTTTATTTGAAAAGCACAAAATTGGCCCCGTTATGAGTTTTACCCAAAGCTGGGTCTGCTGGCCAGAGAAATCAAAGCCTTGTGCAAACCATCTGGCTGGCCTGCAAAATTGGCCCGCTGCTGGTCATTTCACATGATGTACAGGCATTTTGCATGTATTTGAATATGCCTGTGTGTCACACAATGAAAGGGCTTACCGAGTACCTTCTCAATGGCTATCTACTATATCTGTTTGTGTTGAAATCATTATCTGATTGAATTTTTCTTCTGGGTGGGCTTTTTTTTGACTCAAATGACAATTTAAAGAGACCCAGAAGCCCGTTGAGTCCATCCAATGAACAAAGCAGTAAACAAAAAAGTCTTAACCTCAAGGAGCCAAATCAGTCATCAAGACCTTGGCTACCTTGACTTTTTCAATTTGTTGGAATTAATTTATTACAAACTTCACAAACTGATGATCCACCTTCATTGCTAGAGTGTTCTTTACCCAATGTTTGGATTAAAGAAATTGATAGACTAGGAAGAGAGTTCTATGTAAAGGAAATCACTCATCAAACAAGCTTTGAGTTTTCTTAAATTGAAGATGATAAACTAAATGTATAAAGAAAATACAATTGATTTCAAAAACCTCAAAATCACCTCTTTTTCTTCCTGACATTGATAGGGAAGAAATTACTCAATATGATCAAAACAGTCAGACTGGATCTCCTTCTCTTGACCTTTCATCTACTTCTGACAGTCAAGATATACCTCAAAGAAATTGGCTAGATCTTGAATCACTTGGACATCTTCAAACTTGGTCATCATTCAGTAGGACAATGAAGGTGATCAACTATGTAAAACCCTGGTGACCGTTCATTTCATTCTAGGAGATCACAATACACAGGACATTGGTTTGAGGAAATTGAAAATTGCAATGTGACTGCGTTGACAGATCTGTAATTGGATATGTCTACGGTGTTGGTTGTACTGGCCAGCGCCCCACAGCCTGCTCTGGTTAGTCGCTTTGCACAGGGCTGCTATTGCTCACATCCAGCCTCACGAAACCATCCACTGTCAAACACTTCCACCACGGATCTTGATTCATTTCTCATAATTTCTCTTCCTTATCTATCCAATGGGCTACATCAAATACTCCCCTGACATCAAGATCACCGCAGTACACCTCAAGATAGAAAATCCTCTGCTTCATGGAATCTGAGAGTCCTCTGTACGGTGAGGCATGGGTTTGGTACAGCACCACAATGATGTCTGATATGACCAACTGCCTGACAGGTCAGACGTTCACACAGCCTTCAACTAGAATCCATTTCAGACCTTTCCAGCTATGACTCTCTCATCATTCGATGAGATGGACACAACTGTATATCACCACCAACCCAGTTTTAGCCAATCCTCAGTTCTACAAAGGCCAAGGCGCTTCAAACATACTCTCAGCAGGCCAATGAGGATTCATTACAGAAATGCTCAAAGATGACCCAACATTGTATCTGGACAAGATTGCTGAGCGTCTTGAGGCTCGGACAGGAGCCCTGATTTCAATCTCTGCACTTGTGATTGAAATCTGAGACTGTCTGGTCCTCACTCGGAAGGTTGCAAGAACAGTACATCCTAACCATTCACCGATCTGCCATGGTGAATACCTTTATGAAGTTGGTGGAATTAGACCAGAATGTCTGGTATTCCTTGGTAAGTCTGTCTGTTTCTTTATCCTAGTCTCAATCCATCCAGCTTACAATCTCATCATTGTAGGTAGATGAGAGTGCTATAGCCAAGTGCTGGCTGTATCGTTGGTATGCCCAATCTATTTGAGATCAACAGACTGAGCGACTCCAAAGACGTTACCAACTCCACTCAATTCACTGTACTGCCAGCAATCTCGCTGGAAGGGAGTATTGCTCTTCAGGTCAAAGAGGGGTCTTTTAAGAGAGTGGACTTTGAATCCTATCTTGAGAATAATCTGGTAAGAAGACTCAAAACTATCATTCTCACACCTCAATCTCACTTCTTAACTAATATGTTGTTTTTCACATTCATTCATAACTTAGCAACCAATGATGAAACCGTGGCCCAAGGTCAATAGCTGTCTTGTACTCGATAACACTCTGATCCACCATGGTGGTGAGATCAAGGATCTGTGTGAACAATTTGGTGTGCAATTACTTTTCCTTGCCCCATACAGCCCCCACCAAGAAGGCTTTCTCAGTCATAAAGAGTTGCTTACGTTGGACACAAGCACTAATTAGTGATCTTACTTCTGAAGAAGAAGCTGAGATTATTTATACTACAGCTGAAGATGTATTAACACCATGTTTGATACATAGCCTTTATGAGGGCTTGGTTTATCTGTAATCAAACAGTAACACAAGCAACCAGACAACAAATTGAATACAAATCACAATTTTCCATCATGAATCTAACTTCAATAACAACTATATACATATCTCAATCTATTTCATCTTTGAATTTTTCCTTTGAAGATATTGTGTGAAGTGATTTTTACTAGTTCTATTCAACTGGGAAGACTTTCAAAAGAGTTGATAAAAATTGATTGTAGATTCTGATGTCTTTCTTTGGCCTTTGGTCATGTACAAAGTTGAGTGGTATATTAAATTGTTAATTGAATCTGACAACTTCAATTATTCTTAATTTCTTGTTTTTGTAATGGTGATTATCTTTACAAGCAAAATTCAATGAATGATATATATACATTTTGTAAGTTGGTCTACAAAAGAAGAAACTTCCACGTTTTGTTTCCTAAGATTTTTTTCATCAATTACAACTGAGGACAAAGAAAATGAGAATAGAAAAAATTGACTTATAATCTAAAGAAAGAGCTTTGATTATGATTCATCTTCTTCATCCAGTTTAATTGTATACCTCTTTATACACTTTCTTTTGTAGCTTTTTCCAACTATAAAAAAATTAACCAATTTTAGTTAAAAAACAATCCAAAACAAACTAGCTGCATTAGACAATTTAACATAATTACTACCTTCAGCATTATAAGTTCTAGAATCCTAAAAAATCAAAATCAAATCAACCAAAAAATCATCAAGTTTGGAATAAGTAACAGATTCCAATTTTATTCAGTGGATTCTAAATCTTTAGATTGGTTTCAAAATCACTTTATAATAATATGTCAGCCATGAGGAGTATTCTCAATACTCCCATTGTCAGAACAACAGATCTAGTGTACAAGAATACACTGGTCAATGGAAACATAGCTCAAAGGAGCTAAGACCCCATTGTCAAGGTGTGACAGTGATCCAACAGAGGGAGTACCTGTTACTGGTTTCAGCGTACCAGATAAGAAACCTGATGACAGCATCCAGGAAAAACCTGACAGTCTAGCTTGGAACAAATGACTCACTCAAATATATAAACAAGGATTCCATGCATCCAAAAAGAAGAAAACAATCTTAATATCATACCATACCACTATTACCCCAGCTGATCCTTGAATTAATATTTTATAACAAAATCCATCTTCCTTTATCTTTCATTTGAAAGAAGACTTATTTAGAATTCTTATCATTTACTTAGATTCCTTTATCACATCTTCTTTCATATCATGGATACCCTTTTTCCTTTGAGTCACTATCTCTTTATCAATCAATGGTTTCCTTACTATTGAATTGATATTGTAAATAGTATATTGTTTTGATTTTGATGATACATTCATCAAACTAACGCTAAAGCGTCACCTAACAAATAACTACGAATCCCTTTGTATTCACCTTGGAAGGCTATTAAGTAGCTGTACTCCAATAAGCTTCTGGCAGCAGAACACATTCTGCACCTAAGACAACTATAAATAACAACCTTTTTTACTTACTTACAAAGAATTGAAAAACAATCTCCCTCAAGTTTCAATAATTATTGTCTAAACCTTGATATAATTACATTTTGTAAGTTGTTGGAATAAATTGATTCTGTCAAGAACTTGTCGTCAAGTATATTCATAAAGTGTTTTCACTAAAAGTCAATTCAACTTAATTCATCTCAATGGCTATTGTGTGAAGAAGAGCAAATAGTGAAAAGTTTATTGGTCATCAATGTAAACTGATTCAGTGGTCGGAGTAAGTTGAAGGAGTAGTAAAGGGTGTATGTGGATGTATTTTGTTTTGAGTGATCTGTTTTGTTATACATGTTAATCATTTATATATGTGTTCTTCTTTCCACCTTCAGAATCTTGTTCCCTCATCGAAGAAAAAGATTCTAAAGGTAAGGTCTTATTTCTGTTGTCTTTTTCTTTTGAACTTTGTTATTAAATCAATAACTCTCTTTGTCTTTTATTTCAATGTTACATCATTAGTGTTATATCTTACTCTTTGTTCAGGTCTGTTGAGTTTTTGTACTCCATTGTCTAAGTCTTCAGCTTGTGTCTTGTCAACACAATAGCTGAATTGTTTTGTTGTACCTTTGTCAAAGGTTCCTGTCACAGTTTCAAATTCTTACATAAGTACCATTCAGCTCTGAACTACCAGTCATCTGCCACAACTTAGAGTCTCAGGCTGAAATGATCTATTACTTCTTCTGCATTCACTGGTTTTGAAAATGGGCATGCAGGATGAGGGTTTTTCAAATTGGTTAAAATGTGCTGTGTTGGATTATAAGATGGTGATTGATTTGGTGTTCTTTTTCTGAAAGAAAAACAAATCAAGTTTTTAGTGTTTGTCAAAATGTGAACTTGAGATTGAAATGACCTGGTACTTGAACACTTGGATCAATTGGTTCGAGACCCAGTGTTTCATCAGTTAATTGAATTGGTCAAAAGGTCAAAAGGAAGTCATTTTGTACTCCATTGTTTTTGTTTTGTAATGAAAGCAACACAAGGTTCCAATCAAAAGGGTTTTATGATAGCAACGAGTTGATTGAATTTAAGGACTTGAATTGTCTTAAAATGAAAGTCCAAGAAGGTTTGAAGTACACCACCAGGTCACTATTCCAGTTCTTGAACCGGATTTTGCCCCGGTTGATTAACGGTTTTCCCTTGACTGGTGAAGAACCTGTTTGGAACGAGTCCCTCCCAACCGTGCTGCAACGGGGGTTTTTCCCCGGTTTTTCAGCCGGGTTCACTCAGAGAAAAACCCGATGTTGAGCGGAAAATACCCAGTCCTTGAGTTAGGTTGATTCTGTGCGGTCAGGTGGCTCAGTTTTTTATTGTATGGATCCTGCGAGGAGCAAAGGTTTAGACTAGAGCACATATATTGGTTAAATTGCAATTAGTAAACTTAGTTGAAGATACATGGATAGACAATACAGAACTGGATAATTGTTTAAGTAAATCAGTGAAGAGAAGAAGCAGGTGGTTTCAAATTGGATGGTCAATTGAGAAGCTATGTAGACAATTTGATTGGTTGCTAATGCAAGCTATATGTCTATATGTGATAAAGTCCCGTTTGGAGTCTTGATAAGATTTAGATATAGGATGAATAGAGATGTATATACATAGCACGAGTTGAATCTGATACACCAGTCGCGTGATCGGTCTGATAAGAAAGCGAACTGAAGATGACCAGGGCTACGTTTACTTTGACTAGTATGTGGTCATTACATAATTCAGCTGATCTGAATCAAAAGGTAAGTGTTGATGAGAGTTGCATTGAGAAGGAGTAGGCAAAGGATTTGTTGAATGATAACTTGAAGGTGGTCGATTAGATTGAAGTGAAGGATCAAATGATGAAGAAATCAAAGCATTAGCAAAATGATTATAAGGAGATGGATAAGTTTGACCGAGTGGATCGATAATCTGTTATGCAGAAGTGAGAATCAAAATGATGAGATTAGTGAGATATGAAGTTGAAAAGGGTTAGTGGAATTAGACATGGTGATGATGATGATGAATGGTACTGAGAAATTGGTGAACTTCAAGTTGTTTATGAGTTGACTGATTGAAACTGCTTTTTGAGAATTGAAAAGGTTGAGAAAGCCAAGTTGGTTGTGTAATTTTCTTCACTTGATTCGTTTTTGATGATGATGGTAATTAGTAACAGATGTCTTGATTTGGTTTTTAGCTTTTTTCTCAAGGTGAGAAAGTCAAAGACCTTTCATTGAATCGGGGTAAGCCCCGTGGCTTGCGTGCTCAGCGACAAAAATGGTTGAAACCCCGTTTTGAATCCGTTGAAGCTTGACCCATTGCGGAACCGTTGGTATCCATCACGGTTTTGAAAACGCTGCACCAAATGTGGTTGATGAACGGTTGATCCAATGGTTGATCAACCGTTCCTGATCAAACCATTGCAAAACTGGTTTTGGACGGTTGCAGAATGGAGTATTCACCGGATTGTACTTGGTTTATTTTTTCACCTCTGGAACCCGGTTGGTCAACTAAAAGTGACCTGGTGGTTTAGATTCCTTGGTGATGGATTTTGTGGTCTTTGATTATATTGTTCTATCACAATCTTGAAACATTATGGAAGCATGACTTATCAAGCTTTAAGTACAAATTACAGCATTTTTATTTATTTCAAATGAAAATTTTGGGAGTAGTCAAAATAAGAGTACATAGACTAGGTAAGCTATGTGAACAAGGTGACCAAATCAAAAGAATACATGAGCTGGTGACCTTCAATGAGCTTCCTGAGAACAGGGTGTGAAAAAGTAGGAGGGTTGCATCAATTATATTGTACAATCAAAGATTGATGGGTTAAAAGCCTCCTTTCCAAATGGATTCTCTGACTCTCTGACCAAATTGTTGAGCACCTGAAACAAGTTTTCTTGAAATGGTGGGCGGGAAGCCTTCTTTGGCAAGTTCTCTATACCAAATGAAGTCTCTTCATTTGATTGAAGATCAAAGTGACAATGTGCCAGCCCACCCGTTGATCCTGAATTTGGAGGAACAAGGAATGCAATAATGTCAGATATTTGGTTTGATGTTTGGATATAAGGTGAAGCTGGTAGCTTACTCACTATAATATTGGCCCAAATCTGTGCCTTTTGCGTTGTAACACAAGAATAGTTGAGGTGATTGTCTGGATTTTAGCAGAAAGAATGATCACCCTCTCAATGTTTGCAATTATAGCATCAACAAGCTCAGAGCGCTTGTTTGCTGATCCTCATACTGGGAAGTTCAATGGCATCTCTAGATTGGGATGCTGCCTTGTCAATCTGTTCTTTTCTAAATTGTCTGATGAACCGTTCTTGAGCTTGGATGCCATCTTGGCCTTGTTGGACAAGTGAGGGGTCAGGGATCTTCAATAGAAGATTGACGTAATGAGATGGTCCAAGGTCTTGAATGATCTGAACAAAAGTATCCCATTTGTCCTCATCAATATTGTAAATGGGACCAGCTTGTTTGGCAGTTTTTTCAGTTGCCATCCACAAAAGCTCTTTTGGAGGATTGGGATTGGTAAGGTAGAGTGAGAGACCACTGACATATCAATCAACCTCCATCATTCCAAGAGTTTTGAACTCTTCAGGAGAGGTTTTGAAAGGGTCAATTACAAAAGAATGAAGATGCTTGACACCTTTCAGTGTGCTGCAGACCTTCTTATGAAGTGGTTCAATTGGTTTGATTGGACCACACTTTGATGTTTTTTTCCTTTTGTTCCTTCTCCAACCAAACCTTATACCCAACCCAAATACGCACATCTCTCTTTTCTGAATCTTCATCTCCATTAGATTTTATTGGTGAATCTTCTTCACTTCCATCGTGTTCAGCCATTGGTATGTTGGTTTGCTTGACTCAGAGATTTTCATGAGGCTCAGGCTCATCTGGCAAAGAAGATGAAGCGAACACCGGGCTGATGGGCCATCCAACATTCAGTGGACTCTGAACCTAGAAGTGGAAGTTCAGTTCAAGGTTAACTACTAGACAAATAAACAAAGACACATACCTTGACCTCTAGAGCTGTTCCACTTGTTTCAGATAGTTTTCATTTCTGGCCCTTGCCCAATCCACTTGGTGGAGGTGCTTTACGTTTCACATTTTTTTCTTTTTTCACAGGTTTTTCTTTCTTTTTCTTTTTTGAAACATGAAGATTCAGGTTGGTCTTTGAGATCATGAAAGATCTTATTGCTGTGTTTGACATCTGGTAGAGTTGGCTTTGATTCAATTTTCAGTAAAGTTGGCTTTGATTCAACAGGTTCTTGATGTGCTGGTGTTGCTCAAGGTCTAAGTTGAGGTGCTTTAAATTCTTTTGACACTAGAGGAACTTAAATCCTGGATGCACTATTGTTGATTGGCTGCTTACCATCCATGCCAGAATTGCTCAAACATGACAGTCAAAAAAGTCAAAACACTCACCTCATAGAACCACCAATCGCTGGTTTGGCTTCAAGAGAGGGTTTGGCTTCAAGAGCGGGTTTTCCATACTCAGCACTAGTGAAACTTCAAACAAAATGATCATCAGTGAGTCTTTGAATATTTCTGAAGCTGCTGGAGAACTTCTGAACTCCATTAACCCTCATGTGTGCATTGAATCAGACTTCTTCAAACACTATGTACATAACATGTTCTTATAATGCCAAATGATAGGATCCATCTTTACATCTTTAATTGCTTCATATCTGAACCACAATGATCAGCATAAGATTTGAAATCAATCTTGATATGATTTGAAATCAATGTCAATACAATTTGAAGTTGATTTCTCTTGGACCGATTGGACAAAACCAAAATGAACTCTCACTTTTGATAACCTCTTTTTCTTTATATCATTATCTTTTGAAGTCTACTTTTCAAATATGTAAGACCAAATGCATAAATCTTTGCAAGGGAAAAAAGATCAAAAGGAAATTGACAAAATAAAACCAAAAATATGGTTGTTTGTTATGTTGTAGTTTTTTCCTGTTTGTGGCTTATGATTGAATCCTTTTGGTTTTGATTGGAAATAAAAGGGAAGGGGTCTTGCACGTGTGTTACAATCCTATCCAAGTGACGCTTGTACTTACACATATGTGACATGTATGTTGAGCATAGCCAAGGCGCTTGTGATCAGTAGACATTAGTCCTCACTTAGCAATCTAACTAGATTACCAGAAGACCTTCTCTCTCTTGCATCTTGACCAATCACGCTAAGTGCTATCAATGTGATTGCAAATGAAGATGAAAAGGCGTGAGGTAAGGGAGGTCTTCTGGAAATCTGGTGCCCAAATGAGCATCACCACTTGATGGGGCTCTCAAAGTTATGAAGAAAGTTCCAGAAGTGTCACTCAAGAAAACTCTAGAGCCACTTCTGGATGTCACTTCTTGACACTTCTGGAGCCCACTTATCAAATCTTAAATACCCTGATTGTGTTCTTGGTTTTGTGGCTATATAAACATCACCTCATGAAAAAGAAAAGGCTGTTAGGAAGAGTCCATTATGTGTGCTAGTGCTTGAAGCTCTCCAATATGTCTTTGGGAACTTGCACTTTTGGGTGGTCCAAGATTGGAGTTTTCCACCAGTTTCTGAGAAATACAGACCCCAAACCCACTCCCTGCTCAGGAAGGGGCAAAGTCAAGTCACAAGTCACTGAGCAGCAGAACTTCCAGTCCACAAATGGAGCTTCTGAAAGTTGGAGCGTTGTAATGGCTTGTGGGCATTATTTTACCTCTTTGCATGAAAGGGACTTGAATGAGCCAAAAAAATATTAAGAGGTAGAGATTCTTTGCTGAATACAGCCTGCTTTTCGCGCAAAAATTTGGGTTTTTGAGGTAAGTCCCTTGCTCAAGCCTCAGGCTGTTGGTGAGGGACTTATTTAAGTTTGGGCAGGTGGGCAGGCAATGAAAAAATCTAACCTGGGGTCCAACTTGGTGTATAGCAAGAGTGTGAGATTTTTAAATGAACTGGAGGAACTAAGGTCTGTATCCTAAAATAACTAGAATTGATAGTTGGAAATATTGTAAAAATTATTGAGAGGAAAGAAAGAATTTTTCGTAATTTTTGAAACAACAATTTCTTTACTGAAAACAACGGGAGTGTTGGAGTGTTCAATCAACAAGGGAAAGAGAATTAGGAGATACATGAGATTACCAAAAAGAGGAGGAATATTAAAATCATTTTCAAATTAGGAGGATACATTAGCTGTGAATTGGCCCCAATGCACCAAAATCATTAACTCCATATAGTTGCTATCCCTGAATTCACTCGACTCACTTGTGATTTTTCTTTTCAACTTCAGTTTTATTTCTTTGCATGATGTTATATGCTTATTGACAAAATATGTTATATGTGGTTTTGATCAAGTAGAACAGTCCTCTTTAGATCCAAAGATCAGTTATCTAGCAATTGATAATATATATACTAATCAGATTATCATTACTCTGTACCATCTTATAGGTCAGAGGTTTTCAATCAGGTTTTTGTTCAAGATTGCGCTTATTGGAGCTGCAGTGCATACTACTAGATGCCTATTCCGGGACTCCATAGAAATCCATAAGAAGAAATTGAGCGGACACTGAAGAGAGATGATGAACCAGTTCTGAGGGAGCTCCGCAAGTTTAATCCTTACAACAATCCTTTGTGAATGGTCTCCTAGTTTCCTCGTCTGTCAACCTAGCCACCCTTTTTGCCTTTTTGCGCCTATGCCTTCCCCCATTCCATTTAGTCAACACTGTGTGCCAGCTTTCAATTTAGCCAACTTGATAATTTGACACTGACACACATTGATCTCCATTTTTCTCTGCAGAAAGTTATTGCCGTAGCAGGCTAAATCTCACCACAACCTCATTGTAGGCTTGAGCTACATTCATTTTTAGCATCAAATTATGGCCTGGGAGACACAAGGTCCAGGAGGTGTTCTGCCTCACAAGAAACATGGCAACCTGAATGGAATAACCAATATCATCCGCATTGTACATCAATATTGTTATAAGGTCACATCTTCACTACATATACTTGTAGCTCTTCTCTAGCAGAGTCTCTGCCTTATAAGGGGATGGATCACTGAGTTGTCATTAGGGCTCTAGATTGTTTTGAATTGATGGTTTAAGGATTGGATATAGTTTACAAAGGATGACATTTGACCGTGATATAGTGAATGGACAATATGTGGATAACACATAAGTGAAAAGGAAGATAAGATCCCACAAATGAAGTGGAATCTGAAAACAAGATCTGACAGAGTTTTGTTAGCAGTAGCCCAAGAAAGTCTGTGCCACAGTCGTGTAAGCCACATGAGTTTACAACACAGGCATGACATAAAATCCTGAGATAAGTTGCAAAACTGAAACTAGACTGAGAAAATGATCACCTCATACATATGGTGAAATCACTTCATGCAACACTTACAGCCTGCGTAGGGAATCAGTTTGGGTTTATTTGGCAAAGTTCCGTGTACTACTCATGACGGTCGGAGGCCTGGATTGCAGCATGTTTTGGCCTGAGTTGTGGGGTGCAGGAGGGGAAAGGACTGGGAGTACTTGCGGGTGGCCACACTGGGCGCTGAGCTACCCCACTAGAGTGCTCCCCAGTCCGCATTACAGTCTAACCCGCGCTAATGCATAATTTGGGGAGACTCACTTTCCTATGCAATTAGACGGGTTATGCTTTTTGACCTACACCCCCAAAATGCATAAAAATATGCATTTAGATTTTGGGGTGTATTGCATAGAATTATGCATTAGTACGGTTATTGTATTACCCCACCCATATGGGACAAGAGAGGGTGAAGGTGGGAAAACTTCAGTAAGAAAGTGTTTAATTTTGAGGACATTTGTTGTCTATTTAGTACGATATGTACAGAAAGAAACAAAAACAATTGTTTTCAAGAACATGCTTTATCAAGTACAATGTGTTACAAAAAACAGTCAACAAACAATAACTTTTGAGGACTTGTGCTTATTTGGTACGACATGTACAAAAAGAAAGAAATTGAAGTATTTTTGAAGGCTATCGATAATCAAGTGTTAGATATAGTCACACGTTGGAAGAAATCAGTTATTGCCACTTGTTTTTTGTTACCAAAAAACAGCTCGGACTCAAGCATCTCGGCATACTTCTGCAAAGAGTTGTCCAATTTGAGACCAGAAGCTGTACCAGTGCCCTCTATGTGAGCTAATTCCTTGTTTTCAGTAGCAGACATGATGAAAAAAGATGCAAATTGATCTAAGGGAGCCGAAGATCGTGTGAGGTGGGTGATATCACTTTGCTGATCATTCCAAAGCACAACTGCTGTTGCTTTTTGTCAGTATCACCACCACATCACTGGGTTTGACCTATGCAATACCGCTTCCAAGATATAATTTTTTTTGCTTTGACCCTATGCATCATGCAATATGCAATTAAAATCTTGTTTTGGCCCGCACCAGCGTGGTGGAGACCAAAACCTATGCATTTTGGCTGGATATGCATATGCGCGGGTATACAACAGCGCGGGTTAGACTGTATAAAAAAGAGAACAATTTTTAAGAATATAACTGAAAAGCCCCTTGAGAATGTCTTGGAATACGGTCTAAGTTGAAAAGAACAAACAAGTTCACAGTCTTATCTTGGGTCCGATAAGGATAACAACTAAGAAGTCTTCTTTTCATTGATGGGGAAAAGAAGACCCATCAAGAATAATATGTTGTTGTATATATATGTGCAAAGATTGGGGTGAAATCTGCTATAAGCATAATCTAGGAGCAAGATCATGTATGCTTGTGTTGATTGAATCTCAACACCCCTTAGAAACTTAACACTAGTCTGACTTATAAGAGGGTGGTGGGCCAAACTTGTTAAGTTTGGTGGTGGGCGGGAAAAAGAAATTTAGATAACTATATAGATTTTATGAAAACAACTGAAAGATTTTTTTTTATTGAAACTTTCATGACGCTGCTGATGAAAAAGATATACTGAAAGTGTATTTTTGTAGATTATTGATTTTCTTTTTTCTGAAGTTGTTGATAACGAGTTTAGCAAAAAATGAAGATGAAATTTTTCTGACAAACAAATTCTTGATGGAGAAATGAAAATTGCATCAGAATGTTGAATTGACAGACTCTTTGGGGGAGACTGCCATTTGTCATCTTTGTTGCACCTCTTTAGAGGTTTTCGTACATTACCCTATTTGCCTGGATGTCATTCCTCCTTTGACACTCCGCTTGGTTAATACACGTACCAACCTACGACTCAGGTTTTCCACAACAAACTGACCAAAGAAAGAATGACCCTGGACAAACACATTCACACTCTGGCTGAAAACCCCAATCATATCTCCAACTTTTGTGATATCCTTTGACTTGCTTTGGGTACGTATCTTGAACTCGGAGGCTTACGAATCCTATGCTACATTTCTTATGCGCTTGCCAATGTCCGTGTTGTGATGGTGTCTGGCAGCGCTCTCAGACAAATGTTCAATTTTCCGAAAGAAGGTTGCTTCTTATTCAGCCAATACTTCCCCAAGCCTCCCGATAAGTCGGGTTCCAAGTGACTTTCAAAACTTTGCGCAAGCATCCGCGAAGACGGATTGATGGTATCAAAACGCAGGGCTCCTGCCAAAGTCGTCGATGTGGATGAGTTACATATATGGATACATTTTATGGAGGTTGCTAACGGAGTTGTTTTCGATGTGGTAAAGGCGAGCAAGATAAAAGAACATACGGAAGACCGTGATTTTCTACTGAATAAAAACAAAGTTTGAAGTGGCGATCAAAGGAAATGAAGGAAACGAGGGATCTGGATTCGAGGGAAGGCGAAAAAACAATCAGGTTCAAATAGAACATGCTAGCTTGCGCTCAACTTCCACAAAAGGGGATCCCAGTTGGACTTCAAGTTTGGTAAGATAAGAAAAAGACAAATGTATTGAACGCGATTAAATGGTGGTGAAAGATCTTGGTTTTATCGACAAGAACTTTTATTATTACACACATCACAAACGTCCGATCAAAAAAGTCAAGCTTCAGTTTTGCACTTCAAACATTTGTAGATCCGATGCCTTCATGGTCTCGCCATGAGCATTCAAATGAAGAGGTGTTGTACTAGGAACATCTTCCAAGGAGTTGCATGAACACATATTGATAGCTTGTCTCACACAAGGAACCTAAAACACCTTCATAAAAGAGTGTTATCCACTCAGCGTCTGATATGTATCGACTACTCAACCGAAGTTGGGAAAGGTAGACTCACGTTTGGGAAATCGCATTCCTGAAGGCTGATAAGCAACGCGGAATTTGCTCTAGCCTTGGGGGTCGCGGTGATATTTCCACAAGAGGCTCTAGCTTGGATTTCCCAAACCCATCCCCCTCAACTATCACTGGATCGTCGCCATCCACGTCCGAAGAATATCGGCGGCACAGGTGCTCATATTGTAATTTGCGTTTCAGAGATTCCCAATGGACCAGATCGTCCAGTTCGCTTTTGAGAGCGTCATTTCCTGTGGTTGGAAGGATTTGAGGCAAGAGTACAGGCTCCGAGAGACCGCGTCTGAGAAACATCATTGCCGTCCAAGCCCACTGAAAGATCTCTTCGAAAATTGAATCATGAGTATGTATGGATCGTATCCAAGCATAAAGGGTTTGCTGATGGCGATCCAATAATCGAGCGATGATGCGGACTGATTTCTGGGGATCTGTAGAATCAATTATAATCAGTGTTTTGTAGTTAAAGGGGTCTGAGGCAAAAATGACAATGATGGCTAACCCTGGATCCTGTTTCTTAAAGCAGTTAATATAGTTATAAGCTGTTCGATAAACTTTTGAGAATCATCTACCGCTTGTGGTCCATTTCCAATCTTGTAAGTGCGCTTAAGAAACTCAAGGAAAGGCGTCACTAGAATCTCAAATGCTTCGAGTGTGCTGCTTTCGGAGAAGATTTCCTGGACCTGCTTCGTGTCGCGTTCTTGGCTGACAAGACGGAGATACAACTTAAGATCCAGAATCAATCGAACACTGATGTTTTCTGTCATCGACTTCGTGATGCGGTTGCGGTTCTTTCTCAGGAGGGAGGCATATACCTTCGAGGCTCGCACGACCCTCTCCAAGTCATATTTGTCTAAACGGGGCTCTTCCGCGCTGCGCACGATCGTTACCACCAGCTCGAGTCTCTCTGAATCTGTTCCAAATGAATCCGGAGAGATGTTCTTTATTAGTCATAATCAGATAGTCAAAAATGATGTGACTAACCGGCGTATGTTCGGAAAAGTTGTTTCGTTTCGCGGTCGGCATACGCAAACTTGATCAGTTTTTCGCACATCGTCAAACTCTGGATACGTGCCCGGCAAGAATGTATACGCTTCTGTATGGAGAGGGGGTCTTCTTCGTCTTCATTAATAGCGATGTTGATGAGGCGTTGCATCAAACTTTTTCTGCCTTTATTGAGTGTACCCTTTTTAAAGAACAGCAATTCTACTAGAGCCTTGCACATCAAGTTTGTTTTTGGGATTTTGAGAATGTTTTTGAAGAGAAACCACGGAAAAGAAGAATTATAGCTCAAGAGCTTTTCGAAAAATACATCTGACTGCTCACCAATGACTAATAAGTCATGTATGCCTTGAGCAATATTCATCTGAATCCATTCTATTGACTTTCGAAACCTGTTCGGCAATTCATCGATCTTGCGGCATTTCCTGATTTCATCCGAGAGGTTATTTAATCCATCTCCGCTTACAAACTCCTCAACAACTTCTCGCCACCATTCATGTATCAATTTCGCGCGTTCTGCAGCACCTTGAGCTACCAAAATCCTCCGTTCTCTGCGATCTCGATCCACAGCTTCCCTATCCCGTATCTCTAGTAAGTCAATTTCCTTTGGTATGATGCTGTTCAGGAGTAAGAAAGCTGCGGTCTCTCGATGATGCCCAACCATCCTGATCGAAAGCGTGTCACGAAGCCAACCCCTCAATGCTCGTCGATGGGCGTCATGCGAAGCCTTTGATGAATTTTTGGACAATTTCCTCGCGAGACCAGTGCTGAAATTGTTTGGCTTGCCTGCACTGGTAGATTCTCTATTCAACTTTATCCTGTCGGGGAGGTAAGAGGGTTCGGTTTGCATTTGAACCCCATGATCTGATGGAGTTTCAAGGGAAAATTTGGAATGGTGGTTACCCCCTCGAAATAGTGAGCCCAGCGTATTCCTGCGTCGAATTGTACCAGTGGGAGTTACATTGCTCGAAAGCCTTTTCTGGTATCCATCGATTCTAGTATCCTCGCCGGTACGTCTGCCGGAAAACCCATTCTGGTCGTTAGTCCGTGTGGTATTGATAGTGCTCGGTGGCTGAACATTGATCCTCCAGGCCGGACCAGTTGCCTGTTTTTCAACAGCTGAGTAGGTTTCGTTTTTTTCTTCGGTAGAGTGATCTTGCCTCTCAGATACACGGCCCAAGTCAAGTGTCGGACGCAGAAAGAAATCCGTTACTTCAACTGGGTCGATTACGTCATCTTCTGGTCTGATATCACTGCTCGGTATCCTTCTTATTACGGCATTGGGAAACTCCTTGTCTAGGACCGCGAGGTAACGTTTGAAGTGGCTCTCATCGCGCAGGACGTATTCATCCATGCGTGACGGCCGTCGAACTCGGATCAAGAATGACTGCGAAGCGTATAAGAGGAGGAAATGAGATTGTCTTTCAGTTCAAGGTCGCAAAAGGGTATGTACTGAAAGTCTTATGAATACTTTTGCGCCGAAACTGTGGTTGATACTCACGTGTCCCCGGAATGTTTTTCGCAAGCCGACCACATCCACTTCAAAGCCACCCCAAGAGACTTTGTGAATTGGCGTGCCTTTCCAAAAAGGCACAGGATGTCCCCAAGGCCAGTCTATTCCTTGCTTGCAAACAGGTGGTAATTGTTTCTTTACGGGCTTGCTTGGAACCTTCGGCACAACACCATGTCGATATTGTTGTTTCGATGAACTTTGATACAACGTTTCTGGGACTGCCATGGCAGCATAGAAACGATGACGAGGCTGATTTTCAGACATTTCAGATGAGTTGTCCGTGTTGTCTCTTGAGATTGTTGGAGACATCGCGTTTATTGACAAGTGAGAAGACGAAGCGGGGGCAAGGCGCGATGTGGTAGGAATATCCACTGGTTTATTGGCGATATCTTCCGAGCTTTTGGGCGGTGTGTTCATCCAACGTGATATCGAGCGCAAAGTAAACCGTCTTTTCCTCGAAGATGTCCCAACCTCCTTTCGTGACACGTCACTAGCTCCGGGTATCTGACCAGAGACATGTTCTTTCTCGGCGCCATCTAAAAGATTGTCATCACTTCTGCCGGCGTTTTCTGACCTTTTCCGGTAATGAGCAGATGATGTATCATATACGTGAGGCGCCTGGAGCTTCTGAGATGACTCCAAATCAAGATGCAGCGTCGACGAATCGGGATAGAGCATGGTGTCAGGGATAGTGTAGCCTTCTACAGGCGTCGGTCTCTGGTACTTCGCACGAGCGCTCGGAGAGCATATTAAGGAGTCGACGGAGCTCTTTTCGGCTTGCGCATTTAATGGATTATCAGGATATCCCGAAGCGTCCCCTTCCCTAAGACTCATTTCGGAAGGGGAAGCCATGGCGCGATGACGTCCGGACCCAAATCGACTGAGAGAGTTACTCATTTGATGCGAATGCGAGGTTTTTCGGCCCATATTATCAGTTTCTGAGCCTTCTAGTGCTAAAACATACATTTGATGTGCGATAGAATGTGGCTCAGACTCTTCTTTTGATCCATCAGCAGTCTGGTCTGTGGGCGGATGGCGGAAGTTGTCGGATTCATGACGAATAGAGCTACCTACAGTATCTGAAAGATTCATTGCGGGTGCTTCAATTTGATTGAATACATTTGGTAGCCAAGTGGTGAGATCAGAATTCGAAGCGCGCGGACCCAATCGCACCTGGCCATATTCAGGATCCGCCGAAGGGGTTTTATTGGCCACGCGCTCGTAATTATTTGACTCTTCAATGTCTCGATGACTTGACTGATCTAATCTTGAATCTGCACGCGGCGAGATTTTACCAATGTGATAAGAGTTGGAGGGTGTCACGGTTCCGATCTCCGCCCGTTGGCTAGCTGCGTGGCTTCCGGCCGAGATTCTTTGCCACTCTTTGCCGATACCTTTCATCTGTTCTCCATAACGACTCAGAGAGGTGGCACTCGCATCCCGAAACGAAGGGTCCAATCTTGATGATTCCAAAGTATGCTGCAAACTTTCACGCTTAAGATCGACGGGCTCGTCCAAAATCTTTATACCGGTTGAAACAAACCGCTCGATGATACCCATGACATGAACACCGCCCATGATTTCAAGGAAACCGCGGCTTCCCAAGTCGATCGATGTGCTAAGATTGGCTTGTTGGAATCGTCGCAGAATAGGGATTATTCCAGCGGTCCAGTATATTGGAATGGTAGGAGAATTGTCATTATCCTCCTGGTTCGATTCGCTGGCATTGATGTGAGTTGGATCCACTGAAACAATGTCCCGAATTATGGGAAATGTAAGGAGAAAATGCCGAATGAGGTAGCGTAGGATAGGAAAATGATCCGAAGACATGGGCTCTGTGGTGGAGCTGGAATCATGACTGTAAGTACTCCTGTATGTCAAAAGTAAATCAGCAAGAGATCTTGGAAAGCTCATCATTGCAACTTAAAACACGAGGAAATGGGACTGCCAATGGCGACATTTTCATTACTCACCCATCATCGTTTGGTAAAGCATAGTGTCCCATGATATTATTATTATTATTGCCATCACGATCGCCTTCAATATGATCAAGACTCGTTAGTTTCCAGGCACGCGAAAACTCCCATCGGAGCTCTAGGCCTACTAACACCCGTAGAAAATACCACACGTGCTGAGGTGATGGTAATGATGGTGTGTCACTACAAGCACCCGGCCGGACTGGTCAGAAATATGGAAAGGTAAAATAGAACAGGCTGATGAGGGAGATCAGCTTACGTCTTAGAAGGCTGGAACGGTGAAGTTCCCTCCTTCGTTTCATTCATCATTGAGCGTACCGAAAGCGCACGTTCCAGATTAGGAAGTCCACTTCTGCTTTGTTCAGCGTCTTTCCACGAGGGCTTCGGACGGCTTTTGGAGGGAGGCTTGGGGAAAGGAGGAAGAGGTGGTATCTCGTGTAAGAAGAGATAACCCGAGACAGGTTGGTCATCACGTTCGTCAGGACAGCTTGCGGCACTAGACGCACGACTTCGGACGCTTTGAGCACGTGAGCGGGAGTGGGAGGACAGCGATACGCTAGGAGGTCTAGAACCAGCCATCCTAAGACTTTTTCGGGTGCTTGCCACGTTGCTTCTCTGACCATAATATGACGTCTCGCTGGAGTTTGCCTCGTCTTCGTCAGGGAGAGGTAGAGGTGCGGTTTCTGCAGCCGAGTCATTCCGCGAGAGAGTAGGCGCAGACTTCATTCGTGAAAAGCGCGGGCGTGTAGGGTTTGAGGGGAACCGCGCGATGGTTTGTGAAACAGAGGACATGTGTGATGGTCCTCGACCAATTTCGGTCTCGAAAGGATGGATAGTGTGATAGAGAGTATCCTCGAATTGTCGATCGACGTGTGACGCAGTTACGTTCATCATTGTAGCAGTTGGAATCTTCTCGGCGTGGGTTGAGCTACGCGCAACCACTGAGGTACTAGAAGTGCGTTTGATTTTTAAAGGTTCTGTCACCATATCATCATCTTGGCTGGTGAGGCTACCCGACCTGGTAGTGCGTGCTGTGAATTGACGCACGGGGGGCAGAGTGCCTGCGTCTGTAGAAGTACTTGATGGCTTGTTCTTCGAGTTGGGGTGATTGATCAATAATGGTCTTGACGCGGCTAAACGAATGGCATCAGCAATAAACGTGCTGTGGGGGCGATGGTCGAAGTCTGAGTCGAACTCGGAACTCGACTGATCAGAGCGTGGCCTTGCACTCATGGCGTAGAATCTTCAAAGAACGGATTGAGACAAGCGAGTGATGAGGGATGTGCCGCGTAACTTCACGGGTGGTTCACAAAGATTTAAGACGAGCAGCAGTCGCAAATGCTGTAACACAAGACTCTTCTCCCTATCGCCTGTACGTGAGGTAGAATGTATACCAAGATATCTGTTGACCAGAGGCGAGCTGTGACTGGATATCCTGCCATACATAGGCTGCTGCTGCCTGGTGGTTATGCGCATTGAGGGTGACGTTGAAAGTGACGTGCCTCTGCCAACCGGTCGATGTGAGCTCGTTTCGCCTGTAAGGGCTTCGTAAGTGAAATCACAACGTGAAGGAAAAGACCAGAGACCAGACGTGTTCAAAGCGAAGAGTTTCGAGCTTCTGATTCGTCTTTCCCATCCCGACAATCGATGATACGCGCGTTTGGGTCAACTGTGCTGCGCGTCATGAGTCTGCGTCATCGAGGCCTTCGAAACAGCATTGATACCCTCACGGGTACAAACTAGTCATGAAGCTTGGCACATCTGGGGTCAGAGCTCAAAAAGCACACAAACCACATGTGAGCTGGTTGGCTCGGATTGTGCACATTTGAGACGTGAATTTCGTTTGGAACCGTATTTCTATGTCTGTCTGGCAAAGTGGTATGTATGTATCTACATTCTTGGGAAGAGAAGGCATGCAAGCAATACTGGAACTCAATCATTGTCGTGATCATTGTAAGCTATAATTAGATTATACAATACTCCAGGACTCGTTATTGTAGACTAACATGACCAATTCATGAGCATTCGTCTCACTCGTTATCCCGTATCTGATCCATGCCATCATTCTTGCATTACAATTCACCTATCAAATATATATGTTAGACGTGGATTGGGGGATAGCTCAACCTAAAAGAGGATAAAGTCTTCCGTTTGAACAAAGGCACAACAATACACTGTACCGTCAGTGTCGATATCACGTCTCAAGTTAATATCAATGCGAATGTCGTGTAATGCCGGTAGAAGTCGATTTTCCCCAAATTTTGGCGGATTGATTTAAAAGGTATTGGCAGATCTTCCACTAGTGCTATCACTGATTGCAGGCTCAAGAGGAGTACTGTCACAAGGGGTGTTGATGAGCGGTCCTGAGGATGGTGGAGGATTTGAAGTCACGCCATTGTCTTCCACGATCACGGATACGGTCTTGACAATTTCTATCGGTAAGCTTGTATCCCCCGTGGAATGTGATAATGTTGACGCCGCTCTAGGCTTGGAAGGCTTGATAGGAAAATACTTCATGCCATTCCTACTGCCGGGGCGAGCACTCAGATTCTTACAAATCGCACGCCTGAAGTTTGTGGTGAAGGAAGTAGTTAAGTTTTCGGTCGAAGGGATCAGAGCCTCAGGATTTTCTAACGACTCGACAAATGAGGTGTGTCGCTGTTTCTCATAGCGCTCAAGGAATGTTTCACGTTGAACAAACCGGACCTTTTCCTCCTCGTCCGAAAAAGCGTTCAAACTCTCCATCGCTTTAGAAGATTGATTGTTGACCAAAGAGATATGCTGGGCCCGACTTGATCTAATTGGGCTGCTGACAAGGATATTGGAGGTCGGAGAATGGAGTACGCTGCCTCCGGAGGTTTCCTCTGAATCATGAGTCCAATTGGAGTTATTGGAGGGCTGGCGAGAACGAATTTCCGGTGAGCTCAAGGGCGATGACTGTGAGTTCGAAGGGCGTAAAAGCATGAGCCGAGGATCCGGCAAGTCATGAGTGATCTGGGCAAGAGCTCTAGCCCGCGCTCGGCGTTCGTCCCAAGATATTACGCCCATGTTCGTCTTGATGGATAGCGACGCTACCGGTGTGTTATGCGGACACTGGGTTGGCTGTTGCCCACGCATGCTTGACGAATCCCACCTTTCACGAGATAAGTCGCAGGATTCATCCGGATTACCTGGCGTAACGTAACCCGATAACGCAAGCACTTGCGTCAGACATAAACCTTGACGAAAACTAAGAGCATGTTTCAGACTTACCCAGGTGTACAAATGGCCGGTCAGATGTAATTGTACACTGTTGACACCATGCAGGCATTTTTGGATCGGTGCTGGGTATCGATGTACTGGGTCTTCGTGAGACAGGCGGGGAAGGATGCTTGGCGGTATCACCACTCTCACTTGAGTTGGGTCGGAAATCAGTCGCCATATCGGCGGTCGAACGCCTATGTCCGAAGCATCCCGGTGGCATCTTGAGATAGGTTAAGGAAAGTAACAAAGCAACGATGTGATTGAGCCAGCCAAAGTATCAGAATGCGTGAAGTCTGCCGATTGCTTAAAGGATTGATGGATAAGAGATACTGTTGTTCTCGGAAATCTTGTCCTAGTTTTCCTGCAAAACTCGAGCAATTTGGCGGGAAAACTTGGACAAGCTTTTCGAGAACGACAGTAAGTTTCGGCATTCAGCCTTGCAGCCGCTCGGCCACTGGGGCGAAATATGTGTCACATTTCAATACAATGTGAGCCATTGCATTGGAGCCATTATGTAGTCAATCTGACTCACGCTGTACATAGAATCTTTTTCAAATTGCTTGTCAAAATGGCTTCGACGAGCCTCGAGGATGAGAGAGTACACTACGGGTCAACAGTTTGTATGTAGATGTAAAGCGTCGTGTAACGCGAGTGAAATAGCCGATCCAGCAGATATCACTCGACTGGGAATATATGATGAGATCGAAAGTCTCACAGAGTACTCCGAAGAGTAAGAATATATGTAGATGAATTTGATAGTGATTATTATTATGCTTTATGATAAAACACGAACTACATACATTATATACAATAGATTCTGGACTGAGGAAAAGGGTCAGAAGCAGATTCTTACAAATGAGCTTGGGGAAGACTCAGCATTTGAGCATCAAGTCTGAGTACTGAATACTGAAAGGAAGTGTCGAGTATCTGTGATACATACTTAGGTATCAACACAGTTGACAGGTCGCGATATCGCTTCGTTATCCTCCCCGGAATACTCGAAGGCTTGCGCAACCAAAGTAGCTGCTACTGGGTAGCAGCTTTTTTTTTTTTTTTTTTGCATTGCTTAAAGTGTTTTTTGAGCCGTTAGGCTATTAAACACTATGTTTTTATGTCCAGCACCTGTAAAACCCCTCTGGCTGTGTCAGGGGAAAGGGTTGCTGTTGGCTGTTTCATCTAGTTTACACGTGTTTAGTCTGGGTATGTATTAGAGGCGGTGAAGTAGGGGGATGGATTTTAGAAACAATCCTGTGGGGGTGTCGTGTTTTGGGGGTGGGGTTCATTGGTGGCCTTAGCCCATGTCCAACGATGTGCAAACCTCCATGTGGAGTTGCAAAAGGTGGCAAGAAGTTTGAAGCTTTGAGGGCTGGATAATATTTGTTTGTTCATTTTCTCGTCGGTGAGGCCTTGAAGGTCGTGCTCGAGTTTGTTTCTGTAGCGTTCGTGATTCTGACATATGAAAAGAAAATGGTCCACGGTTTCTATGCCTTCTTGGCAAGAACACGTTGGGTCAATGGGTTGTTTAAATCTGTTAAGGTAGACGTTGAGGGGAATGTGTCCAGATCTTAGCTGTGTTATAGTGGCGACTTCGTGTTTCAGTAGGTCGGTGAGGCCTTTCAGGTGTTTTTTGGGGTTAGGCTTGTGTCCTAATCTTTTGATTTCGTCTTTGGTGAAGGTTTCGGTTTGTGAATTCTTCCACTCGTTGATTGCAGAAATAAACGCTGCTGAGTTGGGTGTGTTGGTGAACGTGCTCGGAAGGTCACGTTTCGCCAGGTTGTTCGCTAGTTTATCGGCTGCTTCGTTCCCTGGTATTCCTTTGTGGCCGGGACACCACCGTATTGTGACTTTCATCGAAGGAAAGCTGTGGAAGATACATTTCAGTATTTTGAATGTTTGTTGTCGGTTATCTAGGGAGGAGACATTGGACGAGTTCGATTTCAGATCTTTTACTACTCCTTGATTGTCTAAGACAATTGTCGTTCGGTGCGTGGCCGGGGTCGCCAGTTCTAGAGCCATTTTCAGGCCTAGTCTGACTCCACAGTATTCTGCCTGGTATATTCCTTGAGTTCGCGCAGGACCCAAGTGTACTGATTCTGATGCTTTCGTGTTTGCGCACCAAGCCGCTGCTGCTGTGTTTTTGGTTGGGATGCGGGAGCCGTCCGTAAATATGAGGATGTGGTGACTACTGGGTTTCAGCATGAGTGTACCTGCTGTGGCGGTGTCTTCGTCCTCTTGGATAATTGTCGAGTAATTTGGTGGTCTGAGGAGCGTCGAGGCTGGGTCAACTGGAAGTTGGACTACGTGTTCCTCGAAGTGTGTGTGTAGCGGGTGTTGGAAGAATAGGTGGAAGGGGTTACGGTGGCTCTTTGGATTCGTGTGCTGCGCTTGTTGGATGAGAGAGAAGAAAGGATGTGTTTTTGATTTAGCAAGGGAACGCGCCATAAAGCTAAGTACTTTACTTTGCAGACGGATCTTTGCTGGAACTAGGTGTAGGTCATGTCTGAGGAAAGTTGTAGGCGTGGTTTTTAGCGCTCCAAGAGCCGCTCTAGCGCAAGTATTGTCGATTTGGGACAACTTTTCGATGAGGAATTTTGGTGGTTCCGTTGGGTTCCATGCCATGGCGCCGTAATCGGTAGCCGCGTGGATTGTGGTGGTCATGAGAATTCTCATCAGCCTGGGCGGGATGCCCCATCCTGTTCGTGACAAGCCGGCTAGAAAGCCTGCTCGTTGTTGTCCTTTGGCGATGACGTCAAGTCGGTGTTGTTTGAAACTGAGTTTGTTGTCTATTTTGATTCCAAGCCACTTCGCGAAGGGCACTGGTTCGATGAGTTTTCGATCTGCAAAGTCGATTGTTGGAATGACTTCGGGGTTCTGTAAACTAAAAAGGACCCAAAAAGTCTTCTTGATGTCAAATATAGCGCCATGATTTTTGGCCCATTGTTGCTGTCGGTAAGATAATGTCTGCATCTGTGATCTGAGCTGGTGAGTGTCGTTGGCGGTGGATAGTAGCACCACGTCATCGATGAAACCTAAAGCCGTGGCAGAGGGAATATTGTCAGTAATTTCAAGTAAGGAGGAGTTATACAATAGGTATAATAGTGGTGAGAGCGGGGAGCCTTGAGGTAAGCCGTGGTTCAGGGGAAAGGGGTGTGACGTGTATCCATTAAACGTGAGCGTGGTTGATCTTGAGGTGAGGAAATCATGCAGTAGGTTCAACGTCTGCGTGTTGATGCCTTTCTTTTTGAGGGTGTCGAGGAGCCTCGGGTGGTGTACTGACGGAAATGCAGACTTTACGTCCGCAAAGAGGGCGCCAACCACTTTACCTTTGGTCCATTCCTTCCTAATCCAAGATACCAGGTGGACAAGAGCCTCCTGGCTGGATCTTTCGGGGCGGCCTCCGTAGTGACCGTTATGGAGCATATGCAGATTCTCGGCATAGGCTGAGAGATGGATCGTGAGGAGCTTTTCGTAAATTTTGTTGAGCGTGACTAGCAGGGCGATAGGTCGGTATGCTGAAGCTTGTGTGTAGTTGGGCTTTCCTGGTTTAGGTATCATAACCGTTACGGCAGTTTTCCAGGCCTGTGGTATGAAACCTGTGAGCGTGACACATCTGAAGAGGAACGTAACATGTGCTTTTGTTTGGTCCCAGACCATCTTCCAAATCCAATTCTGGATGCCATCGGCTCCAGGGGCCTTCTTTGGCGGGCTATCGTTGATAACTGACGCGATGCTCTCTTTGGTGATGGAGTTCAGGAACGGGAGTGTTGTTTCTGCTGAAGGGCGATGGTCGCCTTCAAGCGGGAAGCTGAGAGTGTTGGTGTCAGTCAACCTGCACGGCGCGGTGGCCACACAGGTCGCTTGGAAGAGCGCTTCGGCCTTCTCGTCATTGGATGAGCATGTTCGTCCTTCGGGGGTGATGATTGTGCTGACCAACGAGGATGGTTTTTGTCCGGATGCGATTCGTTTCGCCTGGAAGAGGTTAGTGTGGTCCACTCCTGAGAGGAATTGCCTCCAGGAGTTTTCTTTTTCTTGGTCAATCGCGCGATTGAAGATGTTACGCGCCTTTTTGTATGCGGCGCGTGACTCGTTGGTGTCAAGCTTTTTCGCTTGTCGCCTGAGCCTGGTAGCTTCCTTCCGGAGAGGCTCCAGGACCTCAGGATTCCACCAGGCCTTATGCTTGCCACTGGGTGCTTTTCTTGGGGAGTTGTCGTCAAACGCCTTGATTATCGTTGCTCGGAGGGTTTCGTCGAATGTTTCGATGTCCTGTTGTGTGAGGAGGGGTACTAGCTTTGGTAGGTTGTTCGTGACCTGTTGGGCCATTAATATTCGGTCAACTTTATGCCAGTTTTTCTTGACAGGTGTTTGGGACTCAGCGGCGTTTTTATCCTCCCCCTTTGTCGAGAAACAGGTCACTATTGCCTGGTGATCGGAGTGGTGGTTGAGTATATCGTCTTCGTCTATAAAACAGGTTAGCACGGCGTCATCAAAGTCTTCGTTCACCCATACCTGATCAATGGATGTTCCTTTGGTGTTTGATGAGCGTACCCCAAAGGTGGGTATGCCTTTTGGTGACCTCAGCGTGAATCCCCACTCGGTCATGATGTCGATGAGTCTTTCGGCGTCCTTGTCCGATACCTCGCTGTGGCTTGGGTTCCACAGCGGGGAATGGAGATTGGAGTCAGCTACACACACGGCAGGCAGGAGTTGGATCTCCAGCGGTGCCTTGTGTAGAATGTCGGTGAAGGCCTCAAAGCCTAGAAGGGTCTTGCTTGGGTTGTACACGCTAGCTATTACAGTGGTGAAACCTGCAATTGTTACTGTACACGCCGCTACATTTCTTGATAATGAGTGAATTGGGTTAATTATTGGGTTTAAATCTTGTCTAATATAAAGACAGGCCCGGGGTCTGTCCTCCTCGGTCAGAGTTTTCGGGGAAGGACAGACCAGAGTCCAGTTTGTGTGATTTAGTGGTAAGTTGTCAATAGGATTGACGTAAGGTTCTTGTAAAGCAATTATAGAGAAAGAATTAGTGAGACTTGAATTGAAAAGTGAAAGAGTGACATGTTTGCTGTGCCAGCTGTTCAGTTGTAGAATGCCGGCAGATTGGTCAATGTTGAGTTTTCTTTTCATCTGTTGCTCTAACATTGAGCGTGAGATGAAGTTGTTTCAGCGGTTACCTCTATATAAGGAGATGAGCTAGGGTTATGGGGCGGGAACTGACTGGCAATTCTCACAGGGCACGTTGGTGAGAAGGGATGATGCAAGAAGTCTGCATGGTTCTCTTTAAAGAGCCGTGTGATATTGGCGCTAGGGTCAACTTTCAACTTGCCGCGTGCGCAGGCTGTGCATTTCAAGGCAGTTGCACCCTTTACGGGGCAACTGTGTGAGTGATGCTCTCCTGAGCAATACGGACACATGGGGGGCAGTTTACAAGCTGGGGCCGTGTGGCCTACACAACGGCAGTTGAAACAACGAGTGGGGGGGGGACCACAGAGTTCCGTACGATGACGGCCTCTCCCTTGCCAGACTTTTGTGCGCACTGCTAGAGTGGCTTGGTTCAGCGTCTTGAACCCAATCAGGAGGGAGGAGTGACGTTTAGCCATGTCCACGGCCGTATCTTTCTTTAACCACCTCACGAAGAGGGTGTCATCGAGGAGATCTCCATTGCTTATCTTCAGAAGTTCAATGTCTTCTGGCCGGGTGGGGTTGAAAGTAGTGGGGACTCCGTGGACGATAACAGAGTGAACCTCCTGCTTAAGTGACAGGTTTGGCGAGACTTTTGGGAGCCAGCTGGAAGCTTGACTTCTCAGCGACTGGGCGTGTTTTTGTGATTCGAGATAAATCACCAAGTCTCCTGAGGGGTGTCGATGAATGTTCCTCACTAGGATGTGGGTTTCATCTTCCGAGTTAACCTTGATGTTGTTGATTTTGAGGGTCTCGTTGAGACCTTTGAGCAGCTCCGGGATGGTCTTTCCCTCACCCGCGATATTTGCTGGGTCTTGTTGAGTAAGCGTGAGCGCGGCCTCTGACTTTGGGCGAGTGCTGTGCTTTGGGTTAGCGCGGGCGCTAGGTTGTTGAGTTTGGGCCTGTGGGCCTCCTGGTGCGTGTTTTGAGGCTGCCGAGGCGTAAGAGCTCTTCGGCTGACCCGGGCGCGTGTTTTGAGGGTTTGGTTGGTTTTGGTCTGGGATAATTACAGACACCAACTTCGCCATCTGGCTAGCCAGCGTGTCGACTTTGTCTGACAACGCATCATGGCGGAATTCGAACTGTGCGTTCGCTGCAAAAGATGTGGGGGCTGGGGCAGTCTGGCAATTCGGATCGAAGACTACGCGCCTGGCTTCCATGATGTTGGCCTGGTCTTGAATCAGACCTGCGACTACTAGGATATCGGCCGCAGATTCTACGTCGACATTTACTGATTTAGCGCGTTTCGATTTTGGGACAAGAGCAGCTTTTGATATATCAAGCAGTCTTTGAATCAGAACCCCGAGTGGCTTAGATGTAGCTCCTGATGTGCCTGGGAACAGCCTGCCAATTCGGATCGAGCGAGGGGTCCCAGTAATGTCTTCAGCTTCGTCGAGAGGACTTGGTGATGGAGCTCGTTGTCGGTGGCGCTTCCTGGAGCCTTCCAGCGGAGCTGGGGTGCTCGATGCTGAGCCAAGGAGTGCTTGGGAGGGCAGGGTGACCCTATCGATCGTTCTCGTTGACGATGATGGAGCTTTGGGCGTTTTCGCTGGCGTCAGACCCGTCAGGTCTGACGCGACTAGCGCGTCCATCGCGTCTTCATGTGTCGACGCGTCGTCCCGAGCTGTCGAATCATCGCGCATATCGGGATTGGGTGGTCCTTCGTCCATCCTAGCACGCGATAGAAGAGAAAAGATGAGGGGAAGTGAGAGAAAAGGGTGAAAAAGAGAGAACGATTGGGGTGAAATTTGTTAGGAGAATGAGGTGGATGGCTGCTTGCGCAGTCACGGAGTGGTCACGTGACAAATTACGAATAATTTGGTTCGAGACAGTTTCCTCTAATGGTCGGGATGGTCCCGACTGAGGAAAAGGGTCAGAAGCAGATTCTTACAAATGAGCTTGGGGAAGACTCAGCATTTGAGAATCAAGTCTGAGTACTGAATACTGAAAGGAAGTGTCGAGTATCTGTGATACATACTTAGGTATCAACACAGTTGACAGGTCGCGATATCGCTTCGTTATCCTCCCCGGAATACTCGAAGGCTTGCGCAACCAAAGTAGCTGCTACTGGGTAGCAGCTACTATCTACTACGTAACCCTTTCTGACACGCAGGCATCGGAAGTGTCCAGCCGTGAGACCTACATCAGTGTACAGTGTGCGCAGACTGCAACCATCCATGAACAAATTCGTATTGAGCCTTCCCAAGCTTTTTGTTTGGCCGCTCACCACTGCTCCACCCTTTCAGACTGAAAATGAGAACATCACATTACCCATTAGAAGCGGAAGCCATGGAACAATAACTCTTGCTTCACTGCTATGTTTTACACCCCACACCAATTCACCCAAATTCTTTTCACATTGCCAACTGAGTTCACAAAGATTGTATGTATTCTTTGAATAGCTTTTATGGTACCAAAAGTCTCACCAACAAAATGATTGTTTTGTAGTATTTTGACTGTCTGAATCATGAAGCAGGTTATATCTCTTGACGTGTGCTGTGTGGGTTTGAGGTGATGGATAGATATTGTCTGTCCATACAAGCGGCCCTCCATGAGGGAATGTGACCGGGTGTGGAGGATTGGCGCAGTGATGGTGATACAAATTTGCATCAAAAGGACGGTGAGGAGTTGGATGAGCGTTATTGACAACAAAGATGGATGGGGATTGAGTTTGGGTACATATTTCCAAAAGGGGGGTGCTGCGGTTTTTTTGGGTTAGAGTGCAGAATTGTAGTGGGTAGCCGTAGCCGCTACAAAGTTGCACAACCCTTCGGTTACTCCCATCCTCCCCAACAACATTGCGCCAGTGACTGCAAGATACTTATCCTTGCAATGTCTTTTGGGTCCTGGCCTGTCCCGGCTGTCAACAATTTGAGTCCGTTTGACACCCATCAAGGTGAACATTTGCCCTAATGTGCAAGCCAATTCCCGCCAGCGGGCCAGACGCATGTACCAATGCATCCTTCCACAAGAAGAAGCCGCAGCCATCCACAGTTTCTCGTACGTTCCAATACGTTTGACAGTGTACCAAAGGATATTGACATTTCCACACCTCAAGACCAATATCCCGCCCTAAAATCAACTAAGCTTCCCATCCAACTCTTCCTATTGTTCGAATCTTGTCATCGCAGCCTATCAACATCATATCATAATGTATGATTCTGAACAATTAGGGCAGGTAAGTAGGCCACTTTTTTGCTCGTTTTGGCCCATAAATGAGCAAAAAAGTGGCATACTTGACCTGCCATGTTGTATTTTATAATAATGTGATTGAAGGACCTTGCCAAAAAGGTGTCCACTACCTATCCTGAAATATCAGAATTGATAACCTTAGCGCAGCTCACCATCTTTGCAACACTGTTGGTGGATTGTCTGAAAAGGGCCAAAGGTTCCTTACAACCCTCACCTGTGTTGTGCCCACCTTGGAGAGATCCTTGATTCCGCACAACCTCAGTCAACAAGGGCATTACCAATGGCTGAATATCTCGCGTTCTGTTTGGGAATTGGTAAATGGATGCTTGTGACCGGATGAGGCATGCTGCGTTGACTGCGCAGGAAATTTACAAATTGTGATCCGTCCTGGTGGCGGGCGGGAATTGGGAATCACAACTCTGCTGATGCTCACTTTTTTTTGCTGTCTTTGGAATGGGTCATTTGGTTTTTCGGATACTAGGTGTATCTGGATCACGCTAAACGGCCTCTGAGGTGAGCTTGATTTTCATGTTCTGAGAAAGCTGGCCGGAAGAACAAGTACTAGAAGATTTGAGAGTAAATAGGAAGAGTTCTGAGGGCAGCATATGGGTCTGACGCACCAACTCCTACTTGTACATGTTTTTTCTGACAAAATTTTTTCTGACCCAACTGGAGAAAGAATTTTCTCGGGAAATTAACAACTTAATAAGAATGTGAAACATAATCAATGAAATTAAGACAATTTAAAGTATATTACTATTTTTAGATAACCTTTCAACAGCTTGGGCGGGTGGGAGGCAACAAAAAATAATATCTCTGATAATTGATTTGACTATGTAAAAAATGATTTCTTGTGATAATGTAAATGGATGAAATATAATTTATTATTTTTGACAATTCCTGATGTAGAGAATTGGGAAATAGGGAAATGAATCTTTCTTCCTATACATCCATCTTGTCATGACATCATAAACATATTCACTATGAGAAGAGAGAAAAGATGATATTTGTCTGAGATGAATGGATGTGGTGCTGTGACCCCAATTACTCCATTATCCGACAACCCTTTTTTTACACCCATTCCCATTTGTCAATACCCGTACCGACTACTAGGAATGGGTCATTTGGTTTTTTGGATACTAGGTGTATCTGGATCACACTAAACGGCCTTTGAGGCAAGCTTGATTTTCATTTTCTGAGAAAGCTGGCCGGAAGAACAAGTACTAGAAGATTTGAGAGTAAATAGGAAGAGTTCTACCACCCACGTAATATGTAGAGTAGTGATGGTATTTATAAGAGTAGTGATGAGTGAGATTGGTTCTTTGCTAATTGAATAGGTGTTGAACTCTATGTATCTACTATGAATTTCAGATTCATCAATTTCATTTGTGAAAGAAATGATAAACGAAAGTACTATGCGTTAGCTGTCTATGGAATACGGGATTTATCAAAGTTCAGCATGATTCTGCTAGATTACTGACAACTTTGTTAAAAATGTGGGAGCCAACATTTTTAATGCAATTAGGATGATAGAATAATCTTTCCTATGATAGAAACCTGTCAAAGAGAGGTTTCTTGATTTGTTAGCGTAATGAATCGAGGTTTATAGTTTTGATGGAACAAAACTTACTCAACGCTGCCCATGACTGTGTGTAGTCAAATGGGATTATCACTACTTTCTGGCGCACGGCTGCAGGGAGAAGAACATGATGAAATGTCAGTACTGTGACATGAAAAAGTCATGAGACTCTTTGATAAGAATGAATTCTTATGAAACCGAGCTTACGAGAACTGCTCCAGGAAACTGAATGTGTTCTCCCGTGATAAAGCCAGTTGTTTGAGCAAAGCGTTGAGTTTTGTTTAAATTCAATAGAGGATGTGTCCTTATGTAACAACAAAAAGCCTCCAAAGTCCATCTTCCGATGCATTGAATTGTGTCCCTGTCCATACCATCCTGCCAGTGAGTACGTCCAGCTCAACCCAATCTCAATCCAATCTCAAATCCATGTCAGTTCAATATCAATCCAATCTCAATGTTTGGCCTAGAGTAGCAGACAAACAACCTTCCAAAATGAACTGGAATAAAGTTTGGTTGCATGTCCACACATGAAGGTGTCAGAATGTCTGGAAGGTTTGTGTGATTATGCAGCCCATGCATATCCCCCACTCAAACATCATTAGAGGTCAAACTGATATTGAACTGACATTGAATTGAGATTGGATTGAGGTGAATGGAACTCACTGGCCTGCCAGTGACTAGTAAAATGACACTGTGCTTGTGGTAAGGTAAATTGTAACAGGCTACTGATCCGCACAGAGAGATGATGAGGGATGATCTTCTGATTGACTTTTGATCCTTCTGGAGGTTGATGGTATTGGGTATGATAAGTTCCCCTAACCTATGTAATCCTGAGAAACCAAGGCCTAAGATTGTATTGAATAAGGCGTCATCATGGGTTGAGTTATAGTAGTAAGCTGAGTATTGTATGTTGTATATAGTAAATGCATTTGCTTGAACGACAGGTGTGTAGAATAATTTTTGACATCCCCGTAGGGATTCCTTGACATTGACAGAGAGCCGAGCTTGGACTACCAAAGGAAACTTTTTGCGCATGGAGAAAGAGATTACTGTAAGGTACTTACTGACAGTGTCTGTTTGAACTTCTCAAGAAACGACAGTGATGAAATGAAAGAGATTGGTCTTGCTTGGGTAAAGTCGAACATAATGATCTTCACAAAATTTCACGAAGCAACAGTAACCTGAGTTGTATTTAGCAACAGTTGATTTTTCCAGATGATTAGTGATGTCTTTCTTGTTGAGTTCTTCGCGTTATTTGAAGGAGAGGTGAATCACTTCAGTCTTCTTATTGCGACCCATGGAGAAAGAGTTAGATTAGAGAAGGCAGGGAACGGTCTTGGTGGCCTCCGACGATGGTAGAAGGGTCAGGGAAGAACATTCTGATCTGAATACACTACACAAGATGTCATCTTTACCAGGCGGTAAAGAAAACTACTGACATAGAAAAGTCCTGAGGAAACAGGAAGAGAGCTAAAAATCTGAAAAAATATGCACCTTGTTCCTAGATGTTGGGGCGTCATGACGAGTATTTTTTTGTATTTTACACACAGATATTGGTTAATGTACTAACAATAAAGGCTGAGAATCATCAAAAACCCACCTGTAACAATACCTGAAATTTGGCCCTTGACTTTGAAGACAGGATTTTGGAATCTTCAAATATCAATAACTTTTGAAGTTCTGGATCAAATCACTCGATTTAAAGTGCATTGCAAAGGTGAGCCTTTCCTCTACATTTTTCATTGAGACATCATATCTGTAGCTGGTCTAAAAAAGATCCTACAGAGCTATTCATGCAGAACTGTTTGAACATATGTAGAGTGTTTAAATGACTAGATAGCACCTTACTAACATTATGAAGTGTGAAGGAGAATAGTTCAGCTTTTGAATGAACCAAAAATCGAGTTATTTGGAGCAGAATTGCAAAAGTTATTGAAGTTTTTAGACCACAAAATATTGTCTTCATACTCATGACCCATATTTCAGGTATTGTTACATGTGAGTTTTTGATGATTTTCAGCGTTTATTGTTAGTACATAAACCAATATCTGCGTGTAAAATACAAAAAAATACTCATCATGACACCCCAACATCTAGGAACAAGGTGCATATTTTTTCAGATTTTTAGCTCTCTTCCTGTTGCCTCAGGACTTTTCTATGTCAGTAGTTTTATTTACCACCCAGTAAAGATTACATTTGGTGTAGTGATACGTGGAAGGAGGGATCTTGCTAAGTCTAATTGTTGTTTTGACAAAGCGTCTGCTATTTTGTTATTTTCACAATTAATGAATCTGACTTTGATATCGATTGAATGAGACAACATCAAGTCAACTGCATATTTAAATAATGATCTAGCAACTGGTGTAGGGCGGTGAGAACAGAATAGGTAAGACACTGATTCTGAATCCGTGAAGATCACCACTTTGGAAGCTTTCAGGTTGACGTTCATCTTGATTGCTGAAACTACTGCAAGGAGTTCGGCCCAGTAGCTATTCCTGGAAGGCAGAGGAATAGAATAGCTCCAGGCACAGCTGTTGGACGGTTGCCAGAAACCAAACCCGGAAGGACAAGCATTTGTAAAGAACATGCAGTCTGCTTTGGGGATTTTCCAGTGAAGGTGTTTCAGAATTTGTCGACCAGGCCACACTTTGAGAGAGTCAGCCAACCAATTCAGGTCTTCAACATTATTCTTGTTCAGTGGTATATGAGTATGATGTAAAGCTTTACCGGCTATCTTATCCCAGGACAATTGTAATGCCCATTGTCTGAGGGGAAAGATGTTAAGACCCCAATTTTCCCAACCTGTAATTCTTTGCCATTTGACGAGAGGATGCAAAAGTTCTGAGGTGAATGATTGAAGGGCAGCGATGAGGGAAAGTCATTTTCCTTCTGGGAGAGAAATTGAGAGTTCTAAACAGTCGACTGAATAGCCAATGATGTCCAGAGTGCTTCCAAAAACTTGTTTTTCCCAGGCCCAGGGGAGGTTGATGAAATCAAAAATTGGCAAAAACTGAGCTTGGTTCAGATGGATTGTCTTGCCTTTAAAAGAGACCATGTCCAATTCTAAACCAATACCCCAGGAATTGTCCATGTAGGCATTGAGGTTGGTGATGTTGAACTCGTAGTATGCTATCCACAAGATGAGTGAAAAGAAAGCACACCAGAGTTTCGGCAAGCTTGAACAACCAAAATTAACGTTTTGGTCTGCGTGAAAAGAGTTGCCAATCTTGACAATTTGGCGGAATTGCCACTGTCTCAAAACTGGTAAGTTGCGGAAAGCGGCATCAACATCGGACTTCCATAAGATAAACTTGTTTTTGCCAAAGTAGTGATACAAGAGGAAGGGGATGAAGTAAGGAATTCCGTCAAGGTCAATTTTCATATCTTCTTTTTTAATCAAGTCATTGAGGGAAGGACAACCAAAAGACATATTGGTACACATCCTGACTTTTCCGGAAGAAGGGTTGGTTGCCAGACAAAGTGGAGACACTTTCATGCCTGGCAAGAGGGTAAAAAAGGGAGGAGAGAACCTATTTAATTTAAGTTCTTTGTCTCGAGTCTTGAAGAGGACTTCTTCAGCTTTGGGCCCTGAGGCGTGATTGGGGTTAAATACAGTCTCTTCAGAAGGTTTTGAAGAAATAGGCCAAAAACCATCAGTCAAGCCTAAGATAATTGAATTGACAAATGGTTTGTTGGGGTGATTTTTAAGTAAAAATTTTAAATTTTTTAAATAGATTGAACAGTTAATTTTGAAAATATCAGGACGTCTTTTAATGGCATAAGCCGCAAGAGGGTCAGATGATAGAGGAGGAGCAGCAGGGAGGGGATCAGCGTTGATAGAAGAGTTAACTGCTGCTTAAAAACCTTTATCTAAGACGTCGATTTCTAAACCTCTGAGATAAGAGCACGTGTTAGGCTCATTTGTGAGCAACACTTCCTTGATGAGATTCAAAGCAGCCATCTTTGTTGCATACCCCGTGTACTCGGTCGCAGTCATTGTCGCCGTAGGGACACACACGAGCATTCCAGTTATTGCAAGGTTGGTCAGCCACCGGAAGAGAAGACAAATCCCGGACTTTGTTCGATGGTTTGACTTTGTACAATGGTTTGACTTGTCTTCCTCGTGCCTTTTTGGAGGCTGCTGAATGAGAAGAAGATTGAGAGGCTTTGGGAGGTGCTTCAATAGCGAGCCAAGCTGGACAAAGACTAGGCTGTGGGGATTGGTATTTAGGAGCCGGAATAGCAGCACAACCAAGTTTGCTGGTACGGCTGTAGAGGATTCTGTTGTCAATACCTTTGAGGGACTTGTGTTCATAATCTCCCCAAACAAGACTAGGTCTTGAAGCAAATTCTTTGCGAAGTTCAGCATCACAATCCCTGACATCTTCCCAGTGTACGCAAGCTTGAAATAATCCTGGAAGAGAGAGGATATAATCAAAATAGCCTTTGATTGAGATGGCTGCAGGGGGGAAGGCGGCAATGTAGGCATGTTCAAGAACCGCAAGAAGGTTCTGCCAATGATTGTTGTCGGTAATTTCTTTGGGAGAAGAACTCTCGAAGTTCTTGAGGTCACCGTCAGCATTGATACAAAGCCTGCTTTGAGGAGGATTGGAGGAGGCAACGGCCCATAAAATTTCCGCAAGTTGACAAAGTTATACTCCAGTAAATCCTTGGTAAGTGAATTTTGCCAATTCGCCGGTCTGTTTTTACAGGAGTTGAAAGCAGCAATATGGTGTTTGATGTCCGATTTATAAAGTAAGGCAATCTGATTAACATGATAGGAGCCAGGAGAAAATTCTTCTGGCACAAGGTGCTCATTGTCATCCATGTATGGAGCCGAAATGACTTTATCCAAAACAATGGGACCAGCCAGAGCTGGGATTCCAGAAAAAGATGGTGCTTCTGGAAATGCCGGTGCTCCAGAAGCAGCTGGTGCTGGCCAAGGACGGCAAGATGAAGTATGAGAAGAGGAGGGAGAAGAAGGTATTCTTCTACGTTTCCCTTTGTCGATCCGCTCAAAGATTGGGAGGGAAGGGACAGATGGTAAAATTTGAGGACTTTTGGAAAAATGAATCCTACAAAGTAACGAGGGGCCTGAAGGGCCTGGGACCATCGTTTCGGGAGTCCTATCCTCGTTGGAATGAGCTCCACAAGGTAGTTGTGAGGGTGCTGGCCTGGGTGGTGGAGGGGGAGGTCCGTTCAAATTCGCCGGAAGGTTGGTAGGAAACATTGAGAGATCCTTGAACCAAGGAGGTGAGGGAGGAATAGGCCTCTCCAAATATCCTTTGATTGTACCATACACGTCAATGGTAGGGGGCAAAGAAAAACGGTTGCTGAGGACAATGGGAGGCATGGCTTGAGGGTCAGCGTTATCAGGCCATACAGTTGTGATGGGATAGCAAGGCCAATGCTCTCTAACATCCAAGGAAATGGCAGCACAGGCAATAGCAGAGAAGTGGAACAAAAAGTCGGGGTCCTTGTAATGGTAAATGGACGCGACTTGAGTACGCAGCTGGGCCATAGAGGTGACCTTACTGCCCCCTGTGTTGTCATAATTTGTGAGAATCTTGTTGATATCATCAAAGATAGCGGTAGTGGCATTTGTCAATTCTACGGCAGATGCACCGGATGTCATACTAAGACTTTGAAAGGAAAGGTCTTTGTATGAAAACAAAAGATAATATCTCTGATAATTGATTTGACTAAAGAAAAAACGATTTCTTGTGATAATGTACATGGATGAAATATAATTTATTATTTTTGACAATTCCTGATGTAGAGAATTGGGAAATAGGGAAATGAATATTTCTTCCTATACATCCATCTTGTCATGACATCATAAACATATTTATTATGAGAAGAGAGGAAAGATGATATTTGTCTGAGATGAATGGATGTGGTGCTGTGACCCTGGTTACTCCATTATCCAACAACCCTTTTTTTAGACCCATTCCCATTTGTCAATACCGTACCAACTACTAGTACTCATCTTTTCTTATTTCTTTGATTTTCATCAATCTGTGCCGTGTGTAAATGTGTTGTTTTTAGTATCATTATCAGGACATCCCTGTAGGTTTTCAATTCTTCACCCTTCCATTTCCTTCTGTTTACGTTGCAAGTTGATCTGATTCTTATAAAACATCACCTCTCTTGTCAAATTCCTTTCAATTTTGTTCTTGTTTTTTTCTTTTTCTTTTTGGTCTCTTTTTACTCTATTCATTTAGATTTGTCTATTTTTTTTACAAGTCTTGTCTCATGTTCTTTGTTCCTCCCTTATGTTCATATACATTCATTCAGAGCTGTCTCTGTTTTATTCAAGTCTTGTCTCATGTGTTTTGTTCTTTTTTGTTTTCTTTTTATCGAGTGTTTTTACTCTTTTTGATGATCCCATTGGATGAAATCACGAACTCATGCTCACTGTGTAATTTAAGACTGGTCAATTGACCCTATTGCCCCAAACCAAGAACCAGGAAAGGTCGTACTGGGCTATTTCCTGCACCCAGAACCCAGTTCAAATGATTCAACCATTTGAACTATTTGAATGGATCCAATCCAATTCAAACAGTTCTCCCAGCATTCACGGAACCTAAACCAACAATATTGCGCTGATGTCCTCAATTTCATTGTGGCGATATCGTATGTGAGGATAATAAACCAAGATTGGCCCGATCTTGCGGCAATATCGCGAGACACGATATGGCCGCGATGTCCTGATTGGGCCGTAGTGTACAAAAGGAGTTTCATGGAATCCAAAAGGCTGACCATGACCAAGGCAGAGATCAGCTTTGCCTGCATGTAATGCAGTGATACAGTTCAAAGTCTGTATAACTATATATTGATCTCTATTGATCTCCCCCTTTTGGTATTGCAATACATATACAAACCTATACAGACAGCCCTTTGCTGCCCTTTGTGAACTCAAATTACTCAATACAGTCAAACCCGCGCAAATGCATACCCGCGCAGCTGCATAACCCGTGATAATGCATAGAAAAAATCTTGAATCTTGATACATTTTACTGCCACATTTGACAACAGAAATGCATAACCTGCCAAAATGCATAGCAAAAGTCTTCCACCCAAATTATGCGTTTGCGCGGGTTTGACTGTATATATCCGCTTTTGCCATTTCATTTGCTGCATGTGTTCACTGCTCATACAGTTGTTATAGGACCCCGGAAAGCTCCCCCTGAACCTACCGACGTAAAACCTCAATTTTTGAAATTTTCATACCTGAAAATCACAGGTTTTGACCATTTTCATACCAATTTTGTTGGTAACATCAAAAAGCTGGGAAAAAATCCCTTCATTTTTGTACCGACTACGTCGGCAATTTTAAAAAAAGTCTTTTTTGCATGATTCACAAAATTTCATTTTTTCCAAAAAAAAATTGCTCAAAATACACAAATTTATGGTAATAAAAACTAAGAAGTAGAAGACGCTTTCATTTTTTTTATGCTTTGCATTGAGTGTGTCCTCTACATCAGAGATATATGCTGGACTAGACATTATAGTCAGCATATGTCTGACATTTTCTGGTAAGACTACACAGCCAGCTTCTCCTGAAACCTATTTTAAATTCTGACCCGAGGTTCTTGGAAAGAGAAAGTGAATGTATGAACACTTGCAATGAGACCAAGTCCGGTGCTGAGGAGTTCCGCGACAATAAGATGCCCGCATTGGAAACCCAGGTTTGTAAAAGAACATCTCCAAAGCCATGTGGGAGACTTTGGCGTGATTTTCGGCGCTCATTTGCCAGTCGTGCTGTCCGTTGTTGAAACTAAAGACAGCAAGGATCTTTCCTATGTATAATATCTAAGCCAAGACCAAATTCAAAATCAGCTACACATTTTTCATGTTTTCATTCAAGATCAAGAATGCCTTACCTTGTTCTTGATGACAACTACATATTTATTGGCCTCTAACGGGTTTGATTTTGACACATCTCCTTGACCAAAGAGGGTCTGAGTAGTGTACGCAAGTTGAGTTGTTGAGTTTGATGAGAGTTGATGCAACTTCAATGGAACGTGCACGTTCCATCGATGTAAGCGAGCCACAGTCTTTTCAAGACCTTTGGCATTATTAACAATCATAGAAACCAGCTTACTACATGTACTTGCATCGAGTTTGTCTGTGGAACTGTGATCTTCGGATGTGGCTGCAGTATTGTTTACTTCCACCGGCTTTCTACACTCATTGCCCTTCTTCTTGCCAACCTGACTTTCATGTTTCTCTCGCATATTGAAGACTGAACACATGTTCAGACAACCATTGCAATTGATAAGTGATTGTGATGATTCCCGCCCGAGGTCAATGGATGGTTGAGTGTTCCTATCTGTAGGCTTGGCTTTTAGAAAAATGGATAAGGGATGAGTTTTGGGAATTTGTTAAATAAGGAAGAAGACTTACAGATTGGGTTGAGCAGGTTTTGGATGGCCATGTGATTTCCAGCCAGATAGTCTTCCTCAATCACATCATTGGTAAGCTCAGCATCATCAATCTCTTGGTCTAGGTTTTGACGTGTGGCTACAATATTGGCTGCGCCTTTCATGGCTGTGCTTTGCTTGCTGTGAGGGCTGGGTATTCAAAAGAGTACTCAAGACTCACTAAAATGGCAAGGTAGGTTGGTAATTTTTGATAATTGAGGTTATATTTCAAATATAATGTATTACAATAAATTTATTAAGAAAGGAGAGAAAGGGGAAGAGGGGAACTGGTCTGTTTGGATACACCCAGACAGACTACAGTTAAATGACTCCTAAAAAGGAGATTCAAGGTTGTAATTATAAGATGTTATAATTGTTGAAAGCTGGATCCAAGGCTCCCCTTCAATCTTCAAGGTAACAGATTGAAGAGTGATATGGAGGTCACTAACCTGGTTGTAATAAAGTCACCAACTTATGGTTATTCAAGAGGTCACTAACCTGGAGTTGATGTAGGTCACTCACCTGTAGTTGTTCTGAAGGTACACTAACCTATGAATTGATATAGGTTACTAACCTGTAGTTATTCTGAAGGTGACTAACCTGACTGTTTATTGGAAGGCCACTAACCTAGTACAAGGGTTCTACTTGAGGGAAGTAGAGGATCCAAAGGGGGAAGAATAAGATTACTTTATCTTTTAGTCAGGAATCTACTTTAAAGATATGAAGTGAATCACTAGTCTTATATTTATAAGACTTTTGATTATGTACTTCAAAGGAACTTTAAATTGTTCTTTAAAAGAGTAGTTGTAATAAATTCCTTGAAGGAAAGTCCTTGAAGGCTGAGAGAGGAGGGGTTTATATACTCTCCTCTCCAAACCTAATTGTAGTGATATTTTTTGGTATCATTGCTGTGGTTTAGGGTTTAATGATTACTATTTATTATTATTATTATTAATATTACATAATTACATATATGTGTTATGTAATTTATGTAGTATAAGCATTTTAACTCTTGACACTGAGTTATGAGGTGTAATTGGTGTATTATTACATGTTACATATGTTTTTGAATGTATATGTATGTTTAATTGATGTTTGTATATGTTTCATTATATGTTACATGTGTTTTATAAGCTGTATGTACATGTAATTAGGTTTATAAGTGAAAGTTCAATATTATAAGTTAGTTTTGGGTACATGTATATGTACCAAGGGCTGAAATTCCCCACCCTCAAAGGAGGTCATTACTTCTTTTCAGAAGGTTTATGAGCTCTTTTTTGTGCTCTGAAGTCTCTCAACGTTGTTTTGCCATTGGGTACTTTATCAGCTGGTAGCCATTCATCTTCATCTGCACTTCTATTTTTGTATCTTACAAGATAAAGTGTTGAAGATTTACCATTGACTTGTATTTCCATTTGCTTTATGATATGTGAGAAACCTTTTCTCCGTCAGTTTCAAACCTGATAGGAGCTTTCTTGGGTATTTCCCTGTCAGGGAATTTGCTCTTATCTGAAGCATATTTTTTTTATTAGTGAAATTGGGAATACTGGGTGTTTCCTCCCAAATTGCTCTGTCAATGCTACTTCTACTGCATTGCTTCCATGGAATTTTAGTATCACAAAAGGTCCAACAAATTGGTCTTGAAGTTTCTTAGGTCCTTGAAGATTAGTAAAGTTTGGGGTGGAGAGTAGAACTTGTTCTCCTACTACAAACTTAGGTTCTTTATGTGTTTTATTCCATCTTTCTTGATTGTAAGTCACGGAATCTTCAATACATTGCACTGCCCTAGCCCTTCCTTTACCAAGCATATCAAAGAAACTCAAGGAAGTTGGATGAAATTCAACATTTTTATTTTTTATTTGGTCTTTTGGTAATCTAGGACAATAGCCTCTTTCTACTTCAAAAGGTTTCTTCCCTGTTGTGCTATGTATACTGCTATTATATGCTAATTCTAGGGCTGGTAGCAATGTATGCCAGTCATGTGTGTGTCCGTCTTTGTCTGTGTAACAGAGTCCTTCTGTGCAATACCTCCTAATAATCTCAGTTAAGGTACTAATATTTCTTTCACTGAGCCCATCAGTCTGTGGATGGTACACAGTGGAAAGGGCTAATGTTGTTCCAATAAGTGCATGCAGACTTTTCCAGAATTCAGAAGTAGACTTTGGATCTCTGTCACTGATGATTATTTGTGGTAATCCTACATCACTGATTATTCTTTCCCAGAACAGTAATGCAATATCCATTGCTGTTGCTTCCTTGTAGCATGGTAAAAACCTTGTTCTCTTTGAAAATCTGTCCACAATGACTAGTACACAATTGTAATTGTTGATCAATGATGGTGGAAGACCAGTAACAAAATCCATGTTAATAACTTCCCATGCATATGTTGGTTCTTCTATTCTTTGAAGTAAACCAAATCTTTTTCCTGTGGCTTTATTTGCTTTTTGGCATCTTTCGCAAGTTTCACATATTCTTCAACGTCTTGTCTCCAATTTGGCCACCAAGCTGTGCTTTTGATTCTGTCTACTGTCCGGTCTTCTGAGAGAAGTCCCGACATAAACTCATCATGGCATACATGCAATGTTTGTTGAATGTGTTCCGCATTTATTATTACTGAATTTGCAGTATGTTTCTCTCTAAAATATAGTAGGTCAGATTCAAGTGAAATTTTCCCTTGAGCTAATCCATCCTTCCAAGGTTGCTCAAGTGTGCTTGTCAGGCTCAAATCAGTATGCTGTGCAGACAATATTCTGGTCAGTTTAGCTGTGTTACTATTCTTTTGGTAGCTAGCTTTTACTTCATCAAAATGTTTCTTAAGACAATTCACACAAGCTGATTCCCATTACGGGAATGTGTCTTTCCATTTCTTCAGGTTCCCATGCTGGGTTGCTAGAATCATTTGGAAATGCCATTCTACTCAGTCCATCGGCGTTATTGTGGAATTTTCCTGGTCTATGAGTAATTGTCATGAATGGTTTATACTCTTGTATTGCCATCATCCATCTCAACATGTGTCTACTGGGAGATTTGAGATTTGTCAGAGACCTTACTCCAGTACAATCTGTTATTACTTCAAAGTAGCTGCCATCAAGGTAGTAGTGTATTTTTTCTAATGCCCAAACTGGTGCTAAAGCTTCTAGCTGGGGAGAAGAATATCTACTTTCAGTGTCTGTCAGTTTTCTAGATATAAAAACAATTGGGCCTTCCTTTGGTTTTCTGTCAATTATTTGTGTTTGATGGAGTGCTGCTCCTAAACCTTCAATTGATGCATCAACGTAAAGTTTAAAAGGTTTCTCAAAGTCAGGATGAAACAAGATCGGTGCAGTTGTAAGTATTTGTTTTATCTTATTCACTGCATCAATTCTTTCTTTGGTCATTTCAAATACTACGCCTTTAGCGTGAAGTTTGTAGAGGCTACAAGTAATGATTCCAAAGTTTGGAATGTGAGCTATGTAGTACCTTGTAAATCCTACGAATGAACTCAATTCTTGTTTGCTTTAGGGCAAGGTTTTTGTAGTACTGCTGCTACGGAGTTTTGGTCTACTGCCACCCATAGTCCTGATACACAATGACCCAGGGCTTTGCATTCCTCAAAACCAAAGTGACATTTCTTTAAGGATATTGTCATACCCATGGCTTTAGCTCTTAACAATACTTTCTCCATTGCTTCTAGGTGCTCTTCCCATGTAGTATGAAAAACTATAATGTCATCTATATATACTTTGAGCCATCCTTCCCTCAATTCTTTTGAAAATTCTGTATCCATCATTCTTTGCAAGAAAGCTGGAGCATTTTTTATTCCAAAAAGCATCCTTATATATTCAAAGATTCCTAAATGACAAATGATTCTGAGGTATTTACTGCTACATATCTCCATGATGTTCCAATGGAATCCTTTCATTATATCCATTAGCGTAATATATTTTGCATTGAAAAGGTTAGTCAATGATTGATCTATCCTTGGCAAGGGATATCTATCCGGCTTGGTTTATTGATTAAGAGCACAAAAGTCTCCACAAAGTCTAGATTTATCATTATGCCATGCTATCAGAACAGGCGAAGTTATATCAACTTCTTCATCCCTACCTACTTTTCGTATTACGCCCATCCTCAGTAGTTCTTCAATGTGTTTTCCATTTCTTTTCTACTTCTTGGGCTAGCAGGATATGCACCTTTTCTTAAAATAGGGGGGTAAGGTTTATCTATTGTGAGTTCTATTTTCACCGGATGGTTCTTAATGACTCCTAGAGGTTGCTCTCCCAAACCAAACTGATCCTTGTATTTACTTACCATCTGAATTATATCTTCTTTCTGACTATAGGTAAGATTGGGTCCAAACTCAGCTTCCAATGTTTTTCCTCAAAGTTGATTTATGTCTTCATTTGTTGGAGACTTCATGGTATTGTCAGGTTTAATTGATAAAATTTCTTTGTGTTGCATTAAAGCAGATTTAATACTTTTGTTATTATTGCCAATAGTAAAATATCTTTCTTTACTATCAAATATATCAAATCCATATTGGCTCAAGTTTTCTGCGCCCAATATGAAGTACTTGTTGTTTGCATTTTCCATCACTACAAATTCAGCATTTATTCTAATTGACTGTTTAACATGTGGAAATATCACGGGTAAGCTGATGACGCCTAGAGCATGAAGTTTACTACCAACTCCGGAGAACTTCACATGACTACTGGGCATGATTCTTTCTTGCCAGTCTGGTATAATTTCAGATAAGAAATGTTTTCCCACAATTGAGCATGATGCTCCGCTGTCCAGTAGTATTGGTACTTTACAATTATCTACTAATGCTTGAGCCATTGCATGATGTCCTAGTGTATGTGCCATTCCGTCTGCTGGTTTGGATTTCAGTAATCTTGCATCAATTGTATTCCCCATCTGCATGTCATCTTGCCATGAGTGAGGCACATCTGCTTCCGCTTGCAATATATTGATGCTTTTCTCATTATCTTCATGAGTATCAATCATGCAGACATTCTGTTGATGTTGATTTTGAGGATTTTCTCCTTCACTCTCTGAGCTTGAATCCCCTGAAAGTTGTCCTCCTTGAAAGTCAGAATCATCATTCATATTATCACTTTCTTCAGTGTCTTCTTCAATCACGTTTATTTTCTTATCTTTACATCCTCTCCATTGATGTTTTGGATCTTTACTTCCGCAGTTTGACCATGCCCTGGAAGGTTTCCTTTCTGATGTACTTGGTTGGACTCTTGTACTGGAGGGACCTTGTAATTTATCATCTTTAAAGGTGGCTCTATTGTCAATAAAAGGTCTTCTTGGTCTATTCAAATATCTTTTCTTAGTGATGATGGTTGTATTTTCAAAAATATCTTTGAACACCATCAGAAACATATCCCACTCGTATGGTGTTGTACGGTATGCGAGAGGTGTCAAGGTGACAATGCAAAAATCAAAAAACAAAAATCACAATCCCCGGGTGTGAAATTCAAAAATCAAAGACAAAACTACAGAAAATACTCAAATACAGGGATAAAACCCCTGTACTGGGGTAAAAATCATGGCAGAAACCCCTTTCAGACCAGGTTACGGCCCAAATTTCAGTAGATTTACAACTTGAAACTCAACATTTGTCACCCCATTGTCGCATTGACACAAAAAGTACCAGGAAAACACAAAAGAGGGAATCAAAATTCAAAAATCAAAAAATTAAAAGTCAAAAATCAAAAAACAAATGTCAATAATCAAAAAACAACAATTAACAAACCATAAACAAAGACCCCAAGTATGAAAACTTCACATTAGATGATGAAAAGTGTACCTCTCTACCTCTCAACCAATCACACAACCCACACACCATCACCGATCATCTTAGTCATTCCTCCAACTTTTGTCATAGTCTCCACCCATCCACTTATTCAACCAAACCTACACTACACTGAACTTCTTTGATCGTCTCCACTCTTCTTCATCCTTATTTGATTGTCTTCACTCTTCTTCATCCTTATTTGATCATCTTTACTCTTCTTCATCCTTCTTTGATCGTCTTCACTCTTCTTCATCCTTCTTTGATTGTCTTCACTCTTCTTCATCCTTCTTTGATTGTCTTCAATCTTCTTTGATATTCTTGGATTGGGTTCACCCTTCTTCAATATTCTTGTATCGGCTTCATTGTTCCTTAGTATTCTTCAATCTTCTTCAACTTTGGTTTCTCAGAGATTCATATTTTACCATCATGAACCTTCCTACTTGTCCCTTATGTCAAAGTACTCTCCGCACTGCCGGCATATTTGGCTCGGAGACAAACGTCCGAGGACTCCTCGGACGGCGCCCCCGAGGAAAAGGGCACCCGAGGGATAAATCCGAGGCAAATTTTGGCCCTGGCCGTTGCCTCGGATTGGATCCTCAGATGGGGGTTAACTCGGAGCCAGAATCCGAGGAATCCTTGGATTTTTGGCTCCGAGCCAAATATGCTGGCTGTGCCGTCAAGGCAAACACAAAATATGTGGACCCTGCCTTGAAAACATCAATGCAGACCAAAACAAAAAGGTTCCTTCTCCCCCCCAGCAGGCACCCACCCAAGCTTCTCAACCCCGCCCTGCCAATCTCAAGGTCATCAATGCCAAAGCAGCTGTTGCAGCCCGTACCTCGACTTCCACTGGTACTCATGTCCACCAACTTCAAAGCAAGCTGCTGCCAAGAAACAAGCTAGCAGCAACCGCATGTTTAATGGTCACCCAGCAGCACCTAAACCTCCACCTTTCACTACTCACACTGGCCGAGTATGCTCCGTAGGATGGATGGTGATATACGAAACCGGCTCTTTTGCTCATGGTCTACTTCAGGGAACTTTCACTGTGGATAGGTCATCGTTGACACTCTTGGACGGCATTAAGGAAGGCATCTTCAAACTGTGGGACCACTCAGTTGACTCTCCTCTTTACCCTCAGGCACCCAAAGTTTACAACTCTGAGTATTTCAACCTGGCCAAAACCGGCCGTGGCCGGAAAGCACCTGTGGTCTTACATAACAATGAAGTTTTTGCCAGATATCTTGACAACACTAAAGGAGAACCTAGCCTCCAGCTAATTTTTCTGGCTGACAAATATGTAAAAAATAATCCTTGGCTTTGACCTTCCACCAGTAAGCCAGTACAACCTCAACAACAAGCTAAAAGAAAGGCATCTCAACATTTGACTTATGAGGAGATGTTATTAGATGATGGAGATGAAGAAGCGAATTATGGTGATAGTGATAGTGAAAGTGATGGTTATCTGCCTTTGAGTGTCGAAATATAACAGCCAAGCAAGAAAGCCAAGTGTACACCTTCAACTTCAACAAAAGTCACCTCACCACGAGTCACTCGAAAGAAGGCGTCTAATTTTAAAACCAAGAATAGTACATACACACTCCCGCCACCCATCACCCCACGAAAATCTCTCCACCGTGCTCAGAGTGATGTAGCTCCTGTAGCCATGACTCATGTGATACCACCTCACCAGACAGGTAAGCTCACTGCTCTTGTTCACTACTCATTTTTGGTCTGGCTGACATGCCCTCCTTAGTACCGCCCTTTGATTTCAGAGAGGCTATTGATATCTCCGTATTTGGACAAAAGCTTCCCATGGCTCGCCCTGTTCCACCTGCGGAGACTTCAGACGGTTTCACCGTTGGGAAAAAATGCATTTTGACAGGAAATGCAGAAGGTAAACCTGAATGGGTGGTAACACTGTATCCTTTCAAAGTTGATGAAAGTGTGGTGATTGGAAAAGCACCTGGTGGTGAGGTCACTCCAATGGTTGCCAAGAAGCGGAGGGAGCTGCCTCCCAACACTACAAGAAAGATAATATTTTCTGGGCAGAAAATTAAATTATTGATACACAAAAATATTGAGAGGCCAGGAGGAGAGCAAAAAATGAATAAAAATATGCATCTTGTTCCCTGCGTTGAGAACTTCACTCTGCATATTTTTCCATATTTTTGCAGTCCATATTGATAAGTGTACTAACAATAAACCTTCACAATCATCCAATTACAACCTGTAACAAGCACTGAAATTTGGCTCATTAGTGTTTAGAGAAACTTTTGATTTCTGAAAATACTCATAAATTTTTCAATTTGGGTCCAAAACGCTCGATTGTGGGTGCATTGGTAAGCTGGAATTGTCCTCCAAATAGCTCATAATAGGACCACATGGCATGCTGGTCTGCTAAAAAAGATATCATCTTTTTTATACATTTGTACATACAGATCCATAGAATGATTGTCATACTAGCTACATAGTTCTTGATCTTATGAAAGTTTGAGAGGAAGAGTTCAGCTTTCTAATGCACTTACAATCGAGTGTTTTGAGGCAGATTTGACAAGGTTATAGGTGTTTTCAGAAATCAAAAGTTTCTCTAAACACTAATGAGCCAAATTTCAGTGCTTGTTACAGGTTGTAATTGGATGATTATAAAGGTTTATTGTTAGTACACTTATCAATATGGACTGTAAAAATATGGAAAAATATGGAGAGTGAAGCTCTCACCACAGGGAACAAGATGCATATTTTTATTTATTTTTTGCCCTTCTCCTGGCCTCTCAATATTTTTGTGTATCAATAATTTAATTTTCTGCCCAGAAAATATTATATTTCGTGTAGTGCAATATGACTCATCTGGCTGTCCATAAAGAATCCGGTGGAGTGTATGCTGCTGTTTCCATGGTGATTGAAAAGTTTAAGAAAGCCGCTTTGGGTCTGAATGAAATTCAACTTTTCCCTGCAACGGTTGAAGCTATCCAAAACATTTGTGTGAGTCAAATATATGGATCTGATTTTATTCAAGCTTTCTCAATAACATGTTTTTATTTTCCAGATGGTTCAAAACTTTCCGGTCTATGCAGGAAGCAGTGCTATGACAGAATGTGCTTATTTCTTTGAAGAAGTACTTGATGTTACACAATACCGCAAGTATACCAGCAATCACAACTTTGAACTCCGGCCTTCAGACAGTCCTTTAGTCAATGAAGTAATGCAAGCTCTTGGTCATTGGTCTCATAAACACTATGACGGAAGAAGAATGGTTGCGGATCTTCAGGGGGTAGGTTTGGTATTGACAGACCCTTTGATTGTGGATACAAGCAAGTAAGTACTTTTGTTTGATTACACCAATTAAGGCACGCTTTGGTGGATGTGTCCACGGGTTGTGAACTGGCTCGTGACAGGTAAGAATACATATGTCACGCTTGAAGAGCAAAAATCTGAAATCAAAATTCTCCCAAGTTTGATTTCCAATCTAACAGATTTTACACTCCTTCAGCAGTTGCTCTAGAAACTAAAGAGATCAGTCCATCTCAAGTTTTGCTTTTCAATTCTCGAATTAATTCCATTTCAAATAAAAGAACATTAATTTGAAATTCAAAAGACAGAAAATCAAAGTCAAAATAATCATAAATCTAAAGGCTCAACCATGTTTCTCGGCGAAACTGGATTAAACCCCTTAATCCCTCTATTTCTTTGGCCAAAACTACCTAGCCTTACAATCCCTTCTATGGACGACTCTACCATGACATCATGATACAATCGATTGCAGAAAGATCGATTATCAGCCACACTCAACCCGCCAACCCGCCTTGCTTCTATCCCTTAAGTTTGTAGGCATCCCTTCAATAGTAATTGAGCTGCTGCTGTTCTATATCTTGTTTCACACAGACCAGGTACTGATGAGTTTTTTGTTTGTTTTTTTCAGGTCTTTGATCTCTATCCGGACTTACCAGATACTTGTGCTATCATCGAATCATTCTCTATGCTACGCACCTCAGTAAGAAAAGTCTATCCGATGAAAGGACTGATCAGCTGTACGTGGTATTGGTACCAAATTTTACAAGGAGAATTTCACCTGTTCATCGGAATCTCTCAAATGATGAACATTGTCTTGATCAAGAATCCTCCCAATTAACACGACAAGGTAAACCCAAGACTCAGCTAGCCAGTCACTCCTCCTCTCTCTCTGCTGTCGTCCAGTTTAGCCACAACTATGAAACAATTTCACATTCCGTCTCGTTGGTCATTGAAAAATCTATCCAGTGGACTCGTGAGTTTTGGGCCGGAGATTTCTTCCAGTTCTTCCGCTCACACGGTTACATCAACACAAAACTAAGGGAGTATTTTTGATGAGCCATTACACAGCTTTCTTCGGAAATACTTTCACGAGTGTTCCTATGACTGTGCCAGTGGTGTGTCTCACACAATTTCATTGGTATCTGAACCCCTTTGGCTAACTTCTGGACTTTCAACCCGTGATATATTATTTCCCCAGATAATGAAGGTTGATTTGAAATCAATGATCAGTTCTATCTCAGCTCTTCCAAATTACTTGTGGAGCCTCTGACAATACAAGGGCAGCCTGAAATGCACGTCTATCTTGCAGATGCTGAGGTATAAGGATAATCACTCGCAAAAGTATCCAGTTTCATCACACTGATCTTATTCTACCTTTCAGCCATTCACACACACTATCTTTTTATTAAGCTCGTCTCGTAACAAGATAATCCAGTTTCCAGCTTCCCTCAATATTTTGTCACTCTTTTTGAGTAGTGTCGCACTCAATAAAGATGGAGGTGCTCGTTGTCCACTTTACCAGGATGATGGCAATAGCTTCAATGATAAACAAAGTCAATTTATCTATCGCCCTCTTGAAGCACAACAAGTTGATTCAAAGACTTTGAAGTTGATTTCTGGCGCCGCGGTTGGTACGGACGCTTGCGATGCTCATCCCAACTTAGCAAGTGCCTCGTCATCTCTCAGTCCCAATGATGACTGGTCTGAGAACACTAGCGAAATCCTAGATATACACCACAGGACAACTTTGCTTGAAAGACTCGACAAAATACGCCATAAGCGCCATTTCCGATTTTGCACATGGAGAGAAATCATTCACTGTGAATCGATTTGCATCCACCGTGATCTTCATTTGAAATCAACTATGTACCCAATAAGATATGTAATTCAACACTCAAAGCATGTCGCACAATCACATTCAGGATCCAGATTGCAATCAAAACTAGGAGCAAAAACTGAATTGGCTAGCTTGAAGATGTGAATCGTCAAAATGGGGGAATCAATGAACACAAATATTATTGTGTCCAATATGAATTTGAACAAATCTCAGCCCGATTATGATTTCTCAGGATGAGAATAGACCCTTATGGAAAATTAGATTGTTTCAAGCTGATCATGAAATGAATTCACGCGTATATGAAATCTACGCTACAGAGCAAACAAACACCTGGACAGACAGGTTAAACTATGAGCTCTGATTGAACTCGACAGATGAGAAAGAAGACTGAGGGCGGAGGTATTCGACGCCTTACCTGCAGTGGTGCAGGAGAGTAATCAAAAGAAAAAGAAATTCTTAAGCATCCAAGTTCCGAATGGATCATGATTTCAAACAATATAACTATCTAAACTAAAGTAATGAAAAAGAGAAATATGTACCTGGACAGACAGGTTAAACTATGAGCTCTGATTGAACTCGACAGATGAGAAAGAAGACTGAGGGCGGAGGTATTCGACGCCTTACCTGCAGTGGTGCAGGAGAGTAATCAAAAGAAAAAGAAATCTAACTCATAAAAGTAAGTACTGTCCAGGAGAATTTGGTAAGATGAAATAGAGAAAAATTCTTACTCTTAAGCATCCAAGTTCCGAATGGATGAGGGAGGAACTTGGAGCTCGAGAGAGGCACAGTATATAAGAAAACACAACACGTACAAATTGAAGCAAGGGATTTGGTTACACAAAGAGACTAATCCAAAAGAGGAAAATGGTAAAACTTCACTGATCCGAAAAGGGAAAAATACACAACTTCACACCTCCACCAGCTACCGTGTCCGTTATCATAGTGATGAACTTGACACTTTCTTCCTACCACAACACACCCCCTCAAGGTCATCACCCAATGGCTTTGAGTCCCAATAACCGCCTTAACCTCGTAAATTGAGCAGTCCCTAAAGCCTTGGTCAGTAGATCTGCAATCATTGACTCAGTCGGGCAATGTTGAAGGGTAAGTTTTCCAGCCTTCACTACTTCCCTGATCCAGTGATAGTGAATCTCTATGTGCTTTGTTCTTCCATGAAATATCGATTTGTTTGTGAGATGTATCACACCCATGTTATCGCTCTGAAGGATTGTTGGATTTGAGTCAGTGAAACCAAGCTTTTCTAACATAGTTCGCAGCCAGAGGAGTTCTTGCCCAGCCTCAGTAATGGCTCGATATTCAGCCTCCGTGGACAGTAGGCTGGAGTCGGCTTCTCCAAGAGATCGCGCCGTGTGCAAAGATGAACACATACCCCGTGGTTGAGCGTCGCGTGTCTTTGTCACCGGCCCAGTCTGCATCACACATCGCTTGAGGACAGTTTTGGCTTTCCAGACCTTTAACTGGAGACACAGAGATATCACCGACATATCTGATACCAAGGTTTAATGTTCCTTGTAGGTATCTGAGCACGTGACACGCAGCTCCCCATTGTTGAAAACCTGGCCAGTCGAGGTGTTGAGATAATGTGCCAACCGCATGAGCTAGGTCGGGCCTTGTGCATTGAGCAAGGTACATGAGTGAACCCACAACGCTGCGATAGGGAAGGTTACGTGACTTGAATTCTTCAATTTCCTCCAGATCTGGTTTGTAGAGTTTGAGTCCGGAAGGAAAAGGTGAGCTTGAAGGTTTGACATCATAGGAGTTGAATCGTTGAAGGATCTTGATTGCGTAGGCTTGTTGACAAATTGAGTAGACATTTTTGCTTTCCCTCTTTGTTTCAATACCCACTACCGTCGAAGCAATCCCTAAATCTTCCATCTCCCAGCGGCTGGAAATCTCATTCTTGAAGGTCGAAATGTCGTTACCTGTGATGGCCAGGTCATCGACGTGCACATAGACAGCAGTGAATTTTCCATCTTGACACAGGGTCCAAATTTTGCACTCACGACGTGTTAGCAAAGCTTTTCCCAAGATTGTGTCAAGATTGTTGTATGTTTGGTGCCAGGCTACACTTTGTGCAGCTTTGGAACACACTCTTTACACCTGGTTGGTGTTGAGCGAAGTCAATCTACAAATAATCAGTATGAGTAATACCTATCTTGATACCAAACATGTATGATTCCTTTGCTAATGTGTCGTGAGTATAAAATTTGGACCCTGTGTGAGCCCTGATGTAGATGCAGTGGTCTACTTCGCATTGAATGAAGTTTACGCTGACCAGAAAATCTTCTACGTCGTCCTGCCAGCACTTCGGAGATTGCTTCAGGCCATAAAGAGATTTCAGCAACTGACAAACCTTTGACTCTTCGCCTTCCACTATGAATCCTTCCGGTTGTTCCATAAAGATAATTTCATCAAGATCACTGTTCAGGAACGCAGTCACAGCGTCCATTTGGTGCACCTCCCATCAGTGAATAGCCGCAATTGCCACCAAGAGTCGATAGGAAGTGGGTTTTCCGGTAGGAGCAAAGGTTTCAAAGTAGTCCTGACCGTCAATCTGAGTGTTTCCTAAGGCAACATATCTTGCTTTGTGCTTGATCGGCTTGGCGGGATTTGTGGTTGACTTTTTCCGGAAAAGCCACATTCCTCGTATGACATTATGATTCTTAGGTCTGTCAACTAAGATCCACACCTTCTTATCATGCATAGCTTTAATTTCCTTCTCACAGGCTTTTATCCACTCTTTACCTTCTTGACCGTTTATGGCTTTTGAGTAGGATCAAGGTGCTTCCAGAGAATCCATCACGATGTTGGCTACTGGAATGTTGCAGTCAAACATGTGCGCAGACTCCCATGATACACTGAGTTTTGAGTTGTCGACAGAGTCGCAGCGAGCCAGAGAAGTGGAAGGAGCGTTACCCAAGAGTCTTGCTGATCTTCGAACAGGTTCAGTTGGTCGTTCTGAGATCTTGCGCTGTCCAGTAGCAATTGGGATAGAGGACGGTTCTGGAGGGATGACGGGAGCAGAATTATCGGGAATTGCAGCATCGACAGTTTTTGAGGGCTCTTGTTCAGGTTCATCATCGCTACTTTCATCAAAGAAGCGTAGATTGACACTTGTAGTATCCGAGCTTTGACATGGAGGTGGTTCTGATGGAAGCAGAAGAGGAGTTTTGATTCTGAACGGGAACTTGTTTTCGTTGAAGGTTACATGAGGTGTGATGATGATCTTGTTTGTCTTGGGGTCGTAGATGTGGTAATTGAAGTTGTCCTTGTCAAACCCCATCAAAGTTCCTTCAGAACTGACTGGGCCGAACTTAGAACCTCTGAGTTCTTTCCAAATCAGGAAGAATGAATGGCATCCGAAGACCTTGAGATGTTCAACTGATGGCTTTCGGAAATGCCAGGCTTCAAACGGTGTGACATTTCCACTCAGGGCTGAGGTGATAGTCCGATTGGTAAGAAAGACTGAGGTCTTACATGCCTGAACCCAGAATCTCAGTGGCATGTTTGACTCCAACATCATTGATCTGGCCTTCGTGCTGATAGTTCGGTTTCCTCGCTCAGAAACTCCATTCTGTTCAGGAGTTTGAGGTGCGGTGAGGTGAAGGGTAATACCCTTGTCTCGCAGTTCTTTACCCAGGAGGTCGTTGACAAACTCTCCTCCTCTGTCAAGGGTAAACTGCTTAAGCATCTTGCAGGTCTGTCGTTCTGCAAGAGCAATGTAGGATTTGAAAACTTCAAAAACTTCTTCTCTTGATTTGCTTTTCATGAAATAGATATGACGATACGAGGAATGGTCATCACAGAATAAAGCCTAATACATTTCATTGTTGATTCCTTTTATTCTGATAATCCCACTGAGATCCACGTGAACATTTTCAAGATGCCTTAACGCTCTAGGTCTGGTGGACAAATGGGGTAGTTTATGATTTTTAGATAACGAACAAATTTCACAATCTTTGAATTCCACTATGTTTTCAGACAACCCAGTAACACTTCCAGCCTTGCTCATTGATTTCAGGTATCTATGGCTTACATGACCTAGTCGACGATGTTCAAGAAGTGATTGATCCTCAGCTGAAAGTACCATTGCGCGTGAGTCAGAGATAGGACTCACCGGCTCGAGTGCTACATACATGAGATTGTTTGCAGCGAACACCCCGTTGAATAGCGCTTCTCCGTTGAACACTAATGAGAAGCAGTTTGTGTCGTTTGGATGAATCATGACTTGTACACCTTTTTGAAGCATTGCTCCTCCGGCTAGAAGGTTTTGAGCCAGCTCCGGAACGAACAGGCTGTTGTTAAGCTCGAAAAGTTTGCCGGATCCAGATTTGAGTTTTACTGTTCCGGTAGAGTGTACAGCAAGAGAGGCATCACCCCCAGCCAGCTTTAAGCGTTTGGTGGCGTCCTCCACTTTGATCATTGAGTCTGAGGCGAAGAGTTGATCGTTCTTGAACATGTAGTGAGTAGCTCCGGTATCATACAGTGCCCACTGACCACCACTCTCATTAACAACATTAGCGGCCGGAGTGTCATCTTCAAAGACAGTGTGAGATGCTTCAAAGGTGGAAGCAGCCGAGGCAGAAGCCTTGATGTCTTCATGATCACCTTCACAGAGATAGGTGTGAAGGGAAGCGAAAGGGTTGTTCGACGCTACAGCAGAACCGGCACTTGGAAGTGAAATTTGTTTTAAACCGGAGACACTTGAGGTCCCGATTGTCGTGTTCTGGTTTCGATTAAACTGAGGTCGACTTCGTTTGGCTTCCATTTGGGCGATCCACATGTCACGAGCAGCATGATTAGACGGTTTCACAAAGCATTTATCAGGAGAATGGGTAGATGAGATGCACTTGTGTTCAGTGCACGTTGGTTTGTTTCGACGGGAATTAGCACCCCCTGAATACGCAGTCGCCGTAGAGTAGAAAGAGTGACTGGCTTCAACTGTAGCAGGAGTGGAAAAACCGCCGTTACGAGCTTCGAAGTCAATGAGGTACTGCATGACTCCTTCCCTGGTAAGAGGTACTACATGAGCAAAGATACGTTTGGAGGTGTCTTCAGTAATGCGACCTTTGACCGATTTGATGAGTTTCCTGGCTGCACGGGAGGAGGAGATTTTCCCCTTGTACTTGATGTAGTCGGCAACAAGGTTATTGAATTTGTCGCAATGGATTTTGAACGAGTCAGTAGGCAGTATCTTCATGTCATTTATGGCATCATCAATGATCTGTAATCCGGCTTCTGAGATCTTTTGGTGGTGATTTTTCAGAAACGTCCAGATTAGAGCCGGTTCGTAAGCCAAGTCGTCATCTTCATCGCTATCATCGTCTTCTCCTTCGTCTTCATCATCATCAGTTTCGCCACGAAGCTTCAGCATAGTTTCGCAACGTCCTTTATTCACCGAGTCCATTAATCCAAGCATCCAAATACAAATAACCAGTTTGACTTTCTGATGTTGTTCTTCAGTCAGCCCGGGGGCTTTGTACTCAATATTTGAGAGATACTTATTATAATCTATGGATTTGAGAGTACGTCTAATTTCCACAGACCAGTTCGGGAAGTTTCCATCCGTAAGTTTGTTATCAATGCTGTACTGGGCTAGCACAGAGTTGAGATTTTGCACAAATTGTTGGATGGGAGTCCCAAAGGATTTGGAATCCTCTTTGGGTTCGGACATGGTATGAGCAGCTGGTGTGGTCGTTTTGTTAGACTGAGTGTCGGATTGATCGCAGTCAGAAGATGATGTAGGATTGGGCAAAGGTTCTCGAGGAGATGACATGCGTCGGTTGACGCGAAAAGACGATGGGATTTAGGATTGAGCAGATGTCAAAGACTCTTTATCCTCTCGCTACCATGAAATGAATTCACGCGTATATGAAATCTACGCTACAGAGCAAACAAACACCTGGACAGACAGGTTAAACTATGAGCTCTGATTGAACTCGACAGATGAGAAAGAAGACTGAGGGCGGAGGTATTCGACGCCTTACCTGGACAGACAGGTTAAACTATGAGCTCTGATTGAACTCGACAGATGAGAAAGAAGACTGAGGGCGGAGGTATTCGACGCCTTACCTGCAGTGGTGCAGGAGAGTAATCAAAAGAAAAAGAAATCTAACTCATAAAAGTAAGTACTGTCCAGGAGAATTTGGTAAGATGAAATAGAGAAAAATTCTTACTCTTAAGCATCCAAGTTCCGAATGGATGAGGGAGGAACTTGAAGCTCGAGAGAGGCACAGTATATAAGAAAACACAACACGTACAAATTGAAGCAAGGGATTCGGTTACACAAAGAGACTAATCCGAAAGAGGAAAATGGTAAAACTTCACTGATCCGAAAAGGGAAAAATACACAACTTCACACCTCCACCAGCTACCGTGTCCGTTATCATAGTGATGAACTTGACACTTTCTTCCTACCACAACAAATCAATTTGATTGGGAACTTTCAAATGTACCTGTTGGTACACATTTCAATCAGGACCTGATATCACAAATCACTTGAAAATAGTTGATTTATTCAATCAAATGTAAATCTTAGGAAGCACTTTTCCCGATCAAATCATCCATTCCTACTGGTGATAGGAGGCAATAAATCGGAAGCTCTATCATTAGATCAAATATTGGTCGATCAGGTCGGATTCAATGAACCCACTGTTCATGAACGGGAAGGACAAGTAACCACAAAAACTAATTGTAAATGGTTGTAAGTTCAACAACAATTCTGAACTTCAAACTTTTCTATCAACAGACAAATCGCAACAAGCGACTAATCTTGTCATTTCTGGGGTTGCAGATGTTTCAAACATACCCAAAATAACCTGCACTGAAATATTGGTTGATTAGATGAACTAGGGCTGATTGATCAATATTTTTCAGTTCAGATAGGTACACATTGCTTAAAACAATATGTGAAGCTTTGATCATCAATGAAGGATCATATGTCCTTGAACAACATTGAGAAATTTACCCTTACAATCTGCACTTATAAGCTATATTAGTCCTTTGATACAACCAAGTTCAAGATCATCAATGAAATCCTCAAGGTGATTTTCAATTACAAATCTGTCCACATTGTCATCAAAGAATCGATTGCTGTCCCATTGATTGATTTCAAATTCAGCTTTTCTAACTTCATCACCAAGCATGCTGACTGAACATCTTGCTCATCTATCCTCACCTAATGATTGAATGTGGATTACAGTCAACAAAGCTTCAAACTTATTGGCAAAACTCCAAAATCAATTGGGATAAGTGATCCACTCAATTACTTAACTGTTACACAATCCTACTTTTGATCAGAAATTCAACCTTCACTGTTGGAGATGAAGGATATCCACCTTTTCATGAAATGTGAACTGAACGTGAATGAAGTGACACTACAAGAAACATAACATTTTCTGGGCAGAAAATTAAATTATTTGTATACAAAAATCTGGAAAGGTCAGAAACAGAGCAAAAAATATGAAAAAATATGCATTCTGTTCCTTGGTTTGAGATCTCCAATCTGCATATTTTTCCGTATTTTTGGGGTTCATATTGGTGAGTGTACTAACAATAAACCCTCATAATCACCAGATTACCACCTGTAACAGATGCTGGAATTTGGCTGATCAATGCTGAGAGAAAATTTTGATTACTACAAAACCCCATAACTTCGTCAATTCTGGCTCAAAACACTCGATTTTGAGTGCATTGGAAAGCTGGTATTTGCCTGAAGATAGTTCATAAATGAACCAAATACGTGGCGGGCCTGCAAAGAAAGATATCCCCAATGAAATCAAATTTCACATATCATCAAATAGAATGTCAGCCATTGGGATTACACATTTTGAGTCAAAACGAAAGTTGTAGTTCAGGAATTCAGCTTTCTAATGCACCCAGAATCGAGTGTTTTGAGCCAGAATTGACAAAGTTATGGGGTTTTATAGTAATCAAAACTTTCTCTCAGCACTGATCAGCCAAATTCCAGCATCTGTTACAGGTGGTAATCTGGTGATTATGAGGGTTTATTGTTAGTACACTCACCAATATGAACCCCAAAAATACGGAAAAATATGCAGATTGGAGATCTCATACCAAGGAACAGGATGCATATTTTTTCACATTTTTTGCTCTGTTTCTGACCTTTCCAGATTTTTGTATACAAATAATTTAATTTTCTGCCCAGAAAATGTTATGTTTCTTGTAGTGTGAACCAATTAACTAAAAAAATTGAATTCATAGCCACCATGCTCATTCCACATTCTCTTTGGCTTTCAGTGGCTAATGTGATTGATGTCTGCTTCTGTGTTGTATTCTATTTGAAAGTCAATGAACGTAAAAAAACTTGAAACTATCCCATGGAAAAGCTGTTGATAAGGGAGGTCCAGAGTCGAGATGTATTTAATGGAAAATTGTTAGGTGAAGTCAACTTCATGGGGGTTCTTTTCAAAAAGATTGTGTCTGATGATGTCTTTACAAGATCCACCTCTCTTCAAAACTATTCCCCTTCAACTGTTACTCAAGGTATGTAGAAATCCATGGAAAGGGTTAAACAGAAGGATAATTGGTATTTAATCAACTGAAACATTCTGGAAAGCAATCCAATTCTTTACCCATGTAGGTAAGCAGGCCTTTGTTTGGTGATTTCTGAACCAACCTTGTTGAGTTTTTATGAATTTGGGCTTGGTGAGATGATTATTTTATTGAATTCTCTGTAGATTTTCAAGCTATTACAGAAGCCAATAAACAAATCAATTGTGATTATCCCATATGTATAAACTTGCTAGATTGGTTTGGATTTGGAGACATGTTCTCACATTTATGCTTAATTATCTGTAAACTAATTACGGGAGCATGTCCCCATCAATTAACAATCAAGACTCAAATACCAAATAAAAACTGTAATAGTATTCAAATTGAAGACCATCTATTCTTTCAATTCCACACAATCATGTGGAAATTGGGTCTTACGATTCCCCATTGCTATTGAAGTTTTTCTCAAGGGTATTTGGACCTAAGTGTTCATTGTTTCAGTATGATCAGATCAAGTTTACCTCAGATGAACCCAAATTTGAATGTTTATCACATGTGTTCACTCCAATAGAAACTGATATTGCAAAACATCAAGCTTGAGCACATCATGTCTCTTCCCTTGCGGGGTTGGATGAAATAATGCAGCACATTGTTGTATTACTAAATACGGAGTGTGATTGGAATGTGATTGAACCTTCTCTTGCTAATGCAAATCCTGGAGGTTCATGGGTAGTCTTGAATTCATTGAGGAGTTGTCAGAATGTCAGTTTGTGACAATTCAATTAGCAGTGAACATCATATTGACGTTAGTAAATTTGATGTTCCCATCTTAAACTCGGTTCCAAGCCCTTTGCTGAAGCTATGGTGATTTGGAATATCTGAAATAATACATTACCAAATCAGCTTACAGTTAGAATTTTGAAGCATAAACTGATTGAAGTCTTGAAGTCTTGCAAAGTCCAATTACATGTGAGAGAAGAATTCATGAGTACCAGTTACATGACCTATACATATTTACTCTATGTATTGATGATGATTGATGTCAAATTGCAGGTGTGTAAAACCTTAATAATCATCTTCCTGGATGAACATATCAATGTCATACATACTTTGATCATATGGTGATTGAAACACATTGGGCCAGTCAAAACTTCCCCTCTTCTAAATTTCCTTGAGTCAGTAGGGAGCAAGTTGTTGTTGCATGAAAACCAAGATCAGAAGAAACAATCATACATTTCAAGCTTGCAAGATTCACATGTGAAATATCACAGAGGATCACAAGTACAGAAAACATGATGTCTTGCATCAATGTCATCAGAAGTGACAGAAAACCACTGTCACTTCTGATGACATACTTTTTCTTAAGATTGAACCACACTATTGACTCATCTACAAATCTCCTTGATCACATCCTCATTCGATGCACGTACCTGTGTTCCTGTTTTTTTTTTGGAAAGTTAAGAGAGTCAATAAGTTAAAGTTGACTCTGTCAAAAACAATTTGTGTCAAAACCAATACTCTTGGAAAACTGATACTTTTTCAGTCAAATATTTTGTATTTGAAGGGAAATCAGTCCAAAAACCAATAACTTTGTCAAAACCAATAACCAATACTGTTTTTTGGGGATCACACTATTTGGCAACCGGTTTGAAAATCACAATGCCCAGTTTCATGGGTCAAACGTGGCTGCAGCTCCAGCAATTTGACAAACCTGGCCCAAGAATTGAATTTCGGGCACTCACCACACATAAGCGGCCCTTAAATCCCATGAAACCGGGCTATGCTTAATTCCTTTAAGTTTAACCTTCAAAGATTTTGCTCAATGCTTACCTCCTACAGTCCAAAGATGGTAAGTTCCAGTTCCATGCTCCCGTCAACTCAATGCCAAACCCCATTTCCCTTATTGCACCACACCAAACCAGCAAGCTCCAATAGTTCTTGCTTTTGTCAACAACACATTGCCTTGGTTTAGGGCCTAAAGGGTCTCTTCCATCTTCAAAAGTATGGGGTTGGGATTGCAACCCTGACATGCTTGAAAGCACTAAGATACCGCATTGGGTTGAAGATTACAAAGGCTATGGTTTTAACTCTCTTTTTGTTTATCTCCTTGTTGGCTCATTTTGTGTTCATCTTTTTATTTTTTCCATCACGCTCATTACCCATGTCACGTTCATTCATGTCTTGGTTTGTAAGGTTGTTCATGTTTGTTGCCTTTCCAGTTGAAAAAACAACAAAGTCTCTTAATTTTGGGTTGCTCTTCCAAAAAAACAAAACAATCCAAAAAATGTCTAAATCAAAATGAATTGGAGACAAGTGATGTGAGATTGAGATCTCCACCCAATCAAAACAAAGTGAAAGTTATAGAAAGCGGTTTGCCTGGTTTGATTCAAAAACTGTGCTTGGAATTTCAAACCGGTTGCCAAATAGTGCGATCCATTTTTGGGATCCCAAGTTCAAAACCCATAATCTGGTGGGTCATGTGACTTGTGGTTTGGGTTTTTGCACGTTCTTTTTTTTGTTTTTGCATGTTTTTTGTCTCTATAATTGGTGTAGTTCTGCCAGTGCCACATCTTAACTTGTTTCTCACACAATTTTTCTCACCTCAAAATCATGATGACCAATTCTGGTACCATGCTTCCCAAGGATCTTTCTAAATACAAGATCTCTCACATTGTTGAAAGCCTTACAAACCAAGAACATTGATTTCTTAAAACCTACAAAAGAGCGGGGCCTCTGTAAGACATTGTTGCTTAGTCCGTGTCAAAGCTGCCAAGCAGGAAAGCCTTCATAATGTCTTTTCTAATGATTCTTAGGAAATGCTTGTGATAGAACATGTACATGTTTCTCTTTGATAACCAATAATTCGTCTGCAATGCAATTTCTATTGGTTTCAACAGAGATCTGACAAATCAGATACTCGGTCAAAACCAATAGTTGTGGCCCCCATTTTTTGGGTATTGATTTTGACAGAGTCAACTGTAATTGGATATTAGAGTGGGTGTTGGACAGGTACCACTTCCAACAAAATTGCGTCGCATCTCGGCATGCGCGCTCACATAGCAAGGTGAGATGCGATTTCGTATTGCGTATGTGACAGGCGATGAAAGTCCCATGCGATGTGAAATCGCACAGGTTTCAAGCGATTGAACCTGTCAAATCACATACATGTGTGTGATTCTACCCAGATGCGATTTAGGATCGCGTCTACTCAACGCGACTTGACGATGACGCGATCCTTAATCGCCTCAACTCAATCCGACTCAACCGCTCAAGCGATTCAGGCTCGCGGCACCTCAATGCGACTGAACACCTCACGCGATTCAATCCACTGAATCACTTGAATATCATGCGAAAGGATCTTCTCATCGCTCAACCTCAATGTGATTTAAGGTCACGTTCTTTCCTGCGACTCAACACCGCCATTTCTTGTCGCCTCTTCTCGTCCGATCCAATCCCACTCTCCTCAATCATCTCATCCTGGCACTCCTGATACCGAAAAAATAGAATATATGATGCTCCAAAGTCTTATTTTGCTCTGATAGACATCATTAGTTACAAAAACCAATCAACCCATCCGAGAAAGTAGAGTTATTACCAATGCCTATAACGTCAACAAAAAACAATTAAAGAATGAAATTTAAAAAGAAATAAACATGGCCAGAACAGTTTCATGCCGATGGTTTTGATAAATTATCAACTTCTGTTCATTTGGCAAGAAGTGTGATGAGTTGAGCTGAGTGTTTTGTGATAACCAGCCATTTTCATTTTCAAAAAAAGAATTAGCCCTCTAATTCAGTCAATAAGCTTTGCATGCGCGGAATATGACCGTTCACTGTCTCGTAAAAAGTTGGCGCAACGCAGGTTTGATGAGATGTTTTTTTATTTTGACCATGAAAGTAAGGGGTGTCAAGTCCAATGTTTTACGGTTTTTCCGTAAAAAAACTTTCCCCGTAAAAAACTTTCCCGTTGTAGCATACATTCACGTAAAATTCACAACACGGATTTAAAGACCTCACCTTGAACATTTCACTATTGGAAAAAGGTGACCTTGATAGTGGATGCAAGAGTTGTTTTGTTGGACTGTTAAAGCAGGTGTATGTTATTCGGCGTAGACATAAAGTTAAAGAAATAATCAATCTAAGTCATCTTAAATAAAAGATAAAGATCGAAAGAAATATATACGAATTTGCAGCAAAAGTAAGATAAGGATTATCCTGATAATGAGAAAAGCACAATATTTTTGGCACAACAAGCTTTGATCTAGCAGTTCATGACAAACTAGGTATAAAAGTAATGATAACAATTAAAAAACTATGATAACATTGTGCAATCCCCCATAATCTTCAATCTAGTAGTTCAGGAACATCTTGCAACGCTGCCGGCTTCATTTTGAGGGCCTTGCGATCTTTTGGCCTGAGGCTGGCAACCCATGCGGAATCATAGCAATCACTAGGAAGACCTACTGGCCATTTTGAGGAGCCCACGACTGGCGCGGTGGTTGATGTCTTACGCTTCCCCGGTTTTCTTCCAGGACGTTTGGGAACTTCGTCTTGTCTTATTTGACGATAAGCTGCGTCGATGTACTCCACTAGGGCCGTCCCTACTCGACTCCGCCAGATTGGAATATCCCGCATCCGATCTTCTTCAAGAACCTCATCATCAGACTCGTCAGACGAACAGTACCAACGATCCAGAAACAGATCCTGGTAAGCATTCAAATCTTCGTATGTTTGACAAGCTTCGTGTCGTCTTTCTGCAAGCTGTATGTGGGTTCTTGGTGTCAGTCTTGTGGTGATGGAAATGCCCACATGAAAACAGGACGTACATTCATGGCTCGCTTTGCCCGGCGGTCTTCCTGCATATGCTTTTTTAAGTTACTATCATCTTTCAAAAAGATTCGTTTGTTGTTGATATGATATCTTATATGAGTCGCCATTAGATCCCTGATTCTATTTACATCAAGCTCTGCATGATCCAATCGGAATATGTCCTCATACTCCAAACCATCCAATGCACAGTTGAATGTGTCTAAGCAATACTCCAAAGTACGTCGGTTCCATTCTTCGGCTTTTGGGTCATTCCGTACAGAGCTCAAACCAACGTAAGGGAGTCCATATTGTCTGAGCCTTTGTTCACAGCGGTTTCGAAATCCCTCGCCCATTTCGTCATCGTGCTCCCATTGTTGAGAGAGCTCACTAGGTTTGAGTATGTATGGAGCTGATAGACCAAGGGGTGCGGTTCCATCAGGAAGGTCCGGTAACGCCTCCAGATCTTCACGGGTTGGTGATCTGGGGAATGAGTGTTTTTCCCGGCTGGTTCCCAAGAGGTATCGAAAATGTTTCTGAGTAGCTCTGGACTTTTTAATCCAGACAAGATATGGGTTAGGTTATTGAAGTCGGGCTTGTATAATATTGTCGAACTCACCATATTGTAATCATCATCCTTTGTCTCTGGATCCATCTCATCTCTTTCTTGCCTTAAGCTTGACTTGAGTTTATTCCCCGAACTTCTGGAAGGTCGTACCCATAACTTTGGTTTGGATCTCGGATTGATTCGAATGTTTTGATCAACTGGGGTGAAGGCAGCATTAACGGGTGTAGATCTACGATTGGGAGTGGATGGAAGACGGGTGTTGGAAAGCTAAATGGAGATATTTTAGGAGAGGGTTTAGACCAGCTTTAGTAAATCAGCTAATTTTTACTCTTGACGCCCTTCTGAGGCGGTAGGGAACATACCCTTGCTTCAGAGAATGCATTTGTATTTCGCTGATTCGGTGTCGTGTTTCCCCTTTCCATGTTTGCTGTCTGATGTACCCAAGATGAACTACCGGCAATGACAGAAGCTTGAGACTAGTCAAGAAGCACTGACTCAGTCAACATGTGGTCCAGAATGTCACTGAGTTTTGTACTCACCCCATCGCGGCCTCTACACAATGGTACTTGGGTCCGAGAACTCGAGTCAGATTGATTGTCAATGTCCATAGAGTCTACAGCTGACACATCAGGAGTCAATGCTGCGGGAGTTGCAATAATAGGACGCTGATGAATCAAACATGTCAGGGGATCATCAATATTTATATATGTGGCAATGCAAAGATAAATCTAAATTACTTCGATGAGCCTGGTTAATGAGGAGTCTGGATCATTCAAGGTCAACGGCCTTGAATCAGACTCATTGATAACTTGCATAGAGTTCGGATCAGGCAAATCGAGAGTTGATCCGGTTAATTGTGGGGTGTTTGAAGGCTGATTAAGCAATCCGAGAAAACAATCAACTTTCCATATACTCGAAGATGACAAGCTGTCACGAAGTCTGACCTACTGAGATTGTGATGGCTGATGTGGAGTCTGAAGCTTCTAATCTTCTTGGCAGGTTCTGGATGGTGTTGATACATGGGACATGAGTTCATTTGGTACAGACATGTCTTATGCGTAATCTTTTACCCACACTGATGTTGTAAAACTTCTCCAAACTTATAATTCTTGTATCGAATGTTTTCTGCTGGTGTGTCATCTGTTGATGTGATTGGGCCAATCGTTCTTGGCCGAGTTGCAACCTATTTTCAAGTTCTTGCTGTGTTTTTAAAATCGCCTGTAGAAATGGAACAACCACATTAATTGTATTTTGCAAAGAATCAAGAAGTAGTATCACCAAGACAAACCTCCAACGTCTTTGAGAAGGTTGACTGTGTCAGGATCACGCTCTGCATTGGGTGAGATAGTCAGTACACCGGCGAATCCATCGTCATGAGAGCAAACAGAGGTATACCTCCACGTCCGACTGGTATTTAACGATGGAGCACTCTTGGTCCAATCGTTCTTGGCCAAGTTGCAACCTGTTTTCAAATTCTTTCTGTGTTTTTACAATCGCCTGCAGAAATTATGTACCACATTAGTTGTACTTTGCAAAGAATAGAGAAGTAGCGTCATCGTGACAAACCTCCAGCGTCTTTGATAAGGTTGACTGTGTCAGGATCACGCTCTGCATTGGGTGAGATAGTCAGTACACCGGCGAATCCATTGTCATGAGAGCAAACAGAGGTATACCTCCACGTCCGACTGGTATTTAATGATGGAGCAGTCAGTCGTGCTATGTTCTGATTGAGAGCTACTTGAGGTTTCAAGGTCGCAGATGCTTTGACGCGACTTTCAAGTTCAAGTTTCTTTATACTCTCTATGAGGGATAGTCTTTCATTCTCAAGACAGTCTACTCGCTTTTCTGAAAACTGCAGCTTCTGGCAAAAGCTATCTTCATTGAGTTTCACCTTTTCCTCCACGTGTGTTAGAGTTGATTTATGCATATCGATTTTTTTCGCAAGACCTTTGTTTGATATAATGCATTCCTGTTCCCGAAATAACTGGTTAACTCTGTACTTTCAAAATCAGGAGGAGTTAATTACTGACATCGATTTGTTTGAGACATGTTCTCTCGGTAAGAATTGTTGCCTGATCTCAACAAAATGGATACCGATGGATAAGTTGGCTATCACTATATAAATAAGGACCGATTGCATAGCAGCGTGGATAGAGTTGAAAAAACCAACGTTTCTATTGGACTCGATTTGCGCTTGCAAAACATACTCCGACTTTTTGAGCTCTTCCAAGCAGTGGAGGTGTGCATTCTCGACCTTAGACTGCATCGAATGGAGCTCGTTGCTTAGTCGCACCTGTTCATCTCTCAACTGCCGGTTGTAGGAATCCAAGCGTTCCAATTCGCCTTGCGTAGACTTTTTGTGTTCTTCAGAGCAGTGGAGGCGTGCATTCTCGACGTTGGACTGAAACAATCCGAGCTCTTTGTTTAGTCGTACATGGTCATCGTTCAGCTGCCGGTTGTAGCGATCCATGCGTTGCAACTCGCCTTGCATGGCTAACTCGGCCTGATAAGATGGATGTGTTTTCGTTAGAAGGGTCATAGATTTTTGAAAATGAAATTTGATGACTTACTGATTTGCGCGCATCCACCTTGTAATCCATCGCGTCAAACCTGGCATCTAACATGTTTAGGGTCTGTTTTGCACAGCACAAACCAACTTTAGGTATCACTTCGGCAGCTCTTAGTTGCTCCAAGAATGTCAGTCAAAGACTCACCAAGTCCTGCTCGTTAATCTGCGAGGTTGCCACTTCAACGTCATTACACAGCTTAGAAACACTTTCTTTCACGCTGACCAACTGGCTTTCAAGATTTGTGAGTGAGTCAAGTCGGTTTTCCGGTTTTAAGTCCTGCCAAGTCAATACCCACAAAAAATCGGTTTGATGTCAAAAGGATGTGATATGGCATTATAGACTTCACAAATACACACAATCATTCCAGTATTGTTAGTCTGCTCCCGCAACGCGATGGGATTTTTCAATATCTCGGAAAACTTCTGCTCGTGCGAGCTCAACAAGGTACGAAGATCCTGTACCAGAAGTGAGGTTGCAAATTTCAAATCCATGGGAGCTCAAAAGTGCAGAATGCTGAAGTGTTACTAACTGTGACTTGTGTTCTGTCGGGCTAGAAAAAACATCGGCTTTGCATAAATAACTAGAAGAAAAAGCTGAAAGAGTGGATTTTCCATGGGGACGAACCAATGATTCAAGTTGGGCTTTGTGTTGCATATATGACATCTCGAATTTGGCCTAGTAATACAATACGTGTTACGGTATTTGTTGAGTTCATCAATCAAGCCCCGAAAGAGATACAACTTGCTTACCTCCAAGTCATTGATACTTTGTCTGAGCCCCGCTGTACTCGCCTCATGGGCGTTTTGAATCGCCTGAATCATAACCTATAAAGCATATTTGTCAGATAGGCACAAGTGCATCAGCCTCAAGCTAGTGGATTCAATCACCTTGAGATCGTTCAAGACATGTAGTGGATCAGGCTGCATCGCACTATTTGAGCTTGCCATACTGAATTCAAGATTTGAGAGTCGGGAAGTGCTCGTCGAACTAGATGATATCACTGGAGAAATTATAAGAGAGATTAATACTATGATATTTTGTTAGATCCGAGTTGAAGATGAAGGGGTATAATTGTCAATGATGTAACAAAGGCCGTCGATTACGCTGGGACCCCGGGATGGCTTCAAAGGTGTCGTAAATCCAGTCACGAGACACGTGACAGCTGTGCAGAAAGCCCTTTGTATCTTAACTCAATATCACCCTTTTGCAACTTAAAAGGAAAATAATACCAGAATTTGTAAGGGTAACAGAATGTCTGGCGACTCTGAATGCTTAGGTGGTCAAGGGGGTGCACCTAAGCTTGGCTAACCACAACTCACGTTGACGAAGAACCTGTGCCCTCCGTGCCTTTCCAAACTTACCCACAAAAATTCACCTTATATCAGTCTTGCTTCACAAATATCTTATTAGCTATCATGAATAAATCCAGCCCCTCAAGTGAAACGTTCCTCATACAAGATATCCTTCAAAAAATCCAAGATGTAGAGGCAGCATTTCAGTCGAAACACATTGGTGGTCAGTAATTCTCATATGTTCTCTATGACTGCTTCCAAAACCCAAGTTTTGATTCCCATTCTAGATGATAGATTACAGCTGAAGTGCCCTACAAACACCAAGTCTTTTCATGATCTCAATGCTAGTGAACATCAAACCTCGATGCCAGGCTGTGAGGAAATGCATGAATTAGGAACGCCCGATGGTGCGTAGACAATTTTTTAGTCTGATCACTCGCTCGAGTTATCTCCACTCTGAGAAACTCAAATCTTATATGTATAAACCCACTTCATCCGGACCACGTGAGTACAGCTTGTAAAACTATCCAGTCTTGTCTGCCCAAAAGCAATGAAAACGAAGAGAAAACCCCTGGTGAGCTATTCCAGAACCTGTGGATCGATGAGTGCGAACCTAGCTGATGTCCACTGGGTGGTCCACCGTAGTTAAATCTTCAATTTTCATAAGTTCGCTGCTTATTTTACTTGTTGGTATAACAGTATTATTTGCTTTCCATAAGCTTACCACTTCACGCGAATTCGAGCAAACAGGTATTTATATTGATATGATCTAGTTATGTACCTGTCCAAAGGGGGTTCTGTCGCCGGTCTCAAGAGGTGACACAATCATTCTGATATTCCCACTAGTTTCCTTTGCTAAAATGATGTTCTTATTTTCTGTAAAGCTTTGTCTACGTCTATTTATAATGTCCTTCATTTATGTTATATATTATGTCTTATATTTTATCCTTCTTAAGTTTATTTTGATTTGATTTTGGTTTTCTTGTCTGTTGTTAGGAAGTGTTTTTATGTTTCGCGAGTCTTCTGGCCTCAGACCTACCCCGAGTGGCTGATGTTTTGTTATTTTCGTTATTCTCTTATCTCTTTCCGCTCTGGAGTCTGAACTCTTGTTTAGATTTCTCGCGTAGCAATTGGCTTGCGCTGGATCCACCGCTTTGCGTACACCATAGCTACCACAGCTGTGCCTCTTGTGAGGCATACTACCTTATATTTCTTAACGTGTTCCTGATCAAAAGACCGCACCTGGCCTGGGATAAAGCACCCAGTAACATATGCGATTATTTATAGCAGGCCTGAGCAAAAAGTCTTGAGTGCGCGAAAGAAAAGAGTCAAGTCCAACCTCTATGTATACATCCGAGTTTCTGACGCATGTTTTTCTTTGATATATGTCTACATCAGATATGTTTTCACCGCTGATACATAGTCATAAGTCAAACCACGCAAAATATCTGCAACCCTAAGCACCTGAAAGGTGAACCCTCACTCAAATGAAGTAAATCATCACATATAAAGCTACTATAATGGTTTGGAATAAGGACACGCAGAAGTTACCTGGTGCAATCATCTGAAACCAATCTTCAAATTTCTCGCGGCAAACAACACATGCCCCTTCCCAGACCGCCGGAATGCGCGAGTGCCAGTTTGAAAGGTCGCATATCGGTGAGATTCTGGTTTCGGGGAATCTTTCGCAAGTCCAAATGACCAATAGAGCCATTACCACAAAAACAGCCAAAGTACCGGAGACTAAGGTAGAAACTCTGAGATTACCTAGATGTGGCAAAAAGAATTTTGAACATTCAACATTTGCAATAAAAACATCATGAGACACGTCAACTTACAGCTAGACTCTTCTCTTTTCGGGTGACATGCACAAGCTCGTGAGGATGCGCCGTTGTGGTTCCGACGGTTTTGACATTGGTGACAGTTTCTGTGCAGGTAGGCATTGACTGTTGGGACTGCAAGACCAAGTCAACATAGACCTCTTCTTGAGGATTGAGACATGCATGCTCTCACCATCGGATAAAGAACCTTGAGCATTTGTGGGTTGAGATCTCTGCAATGAGAGTCCGCGAGCTGAAATGTGGAACAGAAAGGTAAGCGTGTTGGCAAACGGTTGTACTATTTTCCTCGGAGCCCAGTGTAAAGAACTCACAGATTCGGATGCGTTGAGGGTTGCTCTCTTCAAAGCCTGGCTTTTCTTTCAAACTCATCTCACCCGTCTGGGAATCGGCTACTTTAGATAATCCAGTCTTGACATGCCTGTTGTACATTAGGATCGGTGTTTGTGAATAGATGAAGATGTAGTCGATTGGTATGGTCTAAACATGAGAGAAATTCAATGGATGGACCGTCACAGGAAAAGGGGGAACCTCTCCAGAATTTAACGCTAACTGAAGGTTGAATGATTTGGACCGTGCTTAAACAACATAAAACTTGATATGTACGGATTATCCCCGCAGCAAATCTTTCGGGTAAAAAAACCGTCATTTTGTAGGGGATAAAATAAAACTTCAACTTTTATATTCCTTCAAAGGGTTTATGTAGATCAATTTGTGCATTTGGACTGCGGATTCTGGGAACATCTAAGAACACTATAGAAAACTCGATTTACACACAACATACGCCCTTTTCCTCCACTTTCCACAAGTCTTAGTTAGAACTCGTAAAAACCGTGTGATACCTCATCAAACCTCACACAACCCAAAACGTAAAAGATCTTGACTCAAGCCCTCGTATTTGTTCCTATCAAATTCAATTGTTACAAATGATACTGCATATGTATGTCACAGAACTCAGATAATTTTTGACCCGAAAGAGAGGAGATGGCTATGAATAGTAAGAGTTGAGGTAAAGAGTCATCTGACCATTAGTCAAGAGAGTACATCTTGGCTTGAGCCAATATTTTCTAGCTCATTTTCCATTTCATCATCTCTTCATTGAACTGTGCAACTCTGCTGAAGCCTGTCCATGATTTCACATCACTCTCTTCGTTGAGGCGGTTTGAATTCTATGATTTGACAGACTGATCTCTCTATATGAATTTTGCACGGGTTACTATTCATTGTCCCGTGCAGAGGAATACAAAACCACTGCAAGGCTCAAGGAAACTACTGGTTGAAATATAAAGTCCTCTCAAAACCACAACCAGTACCCCTTCAACATTCACTAGGCAGATTTTGGTAAAAATTCAGTCCGAGAATTTACTATCAGCTGGGCGAAGCAAGCAATATATATGAATCATAGCGGAAACTCACATGCTAAATTGATGCCGAAAAGTCACGTGCTAAATTGGCTGATCACAAGGAGCCTCTGAAGCCATCAGTTGAGGAGAGCGGTTTGTTGGCGTAGTGAAGTGAGAAGTGTGATTCATTGATTTCGGAGATGGTGGACTAATGGGATTGTGTACTCCATTCAAGCTCCTGGATGTGCGGAACCAAAGACAAATGCCCACAAGAGTCAGAAAATGATCATTGGAAAACCAAATATCAGTTAGAACACAGGAATACTGGCTCACTTATGATACTCTTCCAATGCGTCCAAAAATCCGATGCCTTTCACCACTTGGTTCAGGATGTCCAGGTGATGCTCAACGGTGGCCTCGGAAGCCGCCTTCCTGTTTCTGAGAACTGTGTGAAACTGACTGCAAACCTCTTGTCGCAACTGCATCTTAGTCGACTCCATTTTTTGATAGGCTGTTCGCAGATTGGTCACCTGTTCTTGAATTAGAGCTCGAGTCTTATCTTTTGCGAATTGGATTTCAGAAATCTCGTTCTCGTTGAGGAAATTGTATTGTTTGATAAAAGTCAAGAGGTGCTCTTCCGCAACATAATATTGCCCGGACCTAAGATATTGTAGAACCCGGATGTTAAACTCGGTGGCACGTTCGGAATTGATCTCGTCTTGATAGGTTAATCTGATCGGAGACTCTTGGACTCCTGAAATAGGATGACGCAATGGAGCTTGAATGTAGTGCTTCGTCGTCAGTTCGGAGGGAAGTAAGTTGTTGAGAACAGGTGCCACCATTTCGATGAAGACTTTCTTCAAGAATTTGGGATTGTCTCTTTCTGGGGCCATAATTTTGAGATTTGGTTTGAATGCTTGAATGAACTCATGAAGCTCGTCAGAGGTTGCTTTTTCAAGTATAAAGGCGGTTTCGATCTTGTTTGTAGAGGTATCCACAACTAGGTATTCGAGAAGGTGGATCGGAATGAACACAGAAGTTTGTTCAGGCGGAGCAGACATTATTGGACTTGAATCGGGGTGTTATGACAGTGATTTCCCAGGCGGTAAGGGACGAATTGGTTCAGAAAGACAAGTCGCGTATTCTGGTGATACTAAAAAATTTGTTCCCCTTTGACTTGCGCTCTGAGTCAAAATTACGTAGATTTTTGTAGATCTCTAAGATGAGAAGGATTTTTTCATATGTAATTCAAAGATTCCTTCCAGGGTTGTATGTCACATGCCATTGCACATTGATATCACCGATTGATATTGACCAAAGGAACACTTTTCATATGTATTAGGTGATGAGCAAAAGGACACTGGCTGACAGTGACTAGAGTTGGGCAGATAAAACCATTTTCAAATTTATATAGCTGATGCATGTGAGGACGTGACCAATCTCCATTCATAGATGTTCTTGGGATACTATCTGTTTTGCCTCTTGCTGTTTGCAAGCAATCAATTATGAATTGTAACATTATGATTCTCCAATTGTGAAGAGAAAAGGTTTTTTACGACGAGACATGAGTGAGACAAATAAAACAAATCAACAGCACAGTAAATTTGCTGAGCATCATTCTTTCGCGACTTGCGGTCCAGAACTACCAGAGGTCATGCTTATTCAAACCGGCTCAAACTCTACGAGTTATAATGCATAGAATGAAGGGGTGATGATAGGGGTTGTCAAGACAAATTATCCACAACAAAACACCGTAAAAAAGATTTCCGCTTTAGCGTGAATTTAAGTAAATTTTACGAATAACGTGATGAACATAAAGCTGTCCCTTTGTCGTAAAACATAAATTCACTACTCAAACACCGCTTACGATTCAAACTCAGTAACGTTTTTTTCCAGTGGAAGTCGATTTTTACGACAAAAACGTAAGATGTTTTACGTTTTACGCTTATGTAATTGGGCAAACTTGTATTTTCTTGGCGTGTAAAACATTTGCCCAATTCATAAAAAATAAGATGAAATGGTCAAAGATTTTAACACATTCCTGCTTATTTGACCCCGGACACCCTACCCGAGTTAGCCAACATCTCTATTGCTTTCCATATTTATCTATCTTCGATTCCATATACATATCTGTGTTTTATCGGTTCGTGCTCGTGGTCAGATGTCAATTGCATTGTCAATTGCATTGTCAATTGCATGGCGGCTTCAATGGACTTTCACTGCCTCCCGCCATTTTCATGACTTCGCATCCATTAAAGGCAATTCCCACTTGATTTTAACCAACTAAAGTGGAAGGCTAATGAATAGTAATTTACGACACCCACTTTGATGCTCTTGAAGTTTTTGTTCAAAATCAAAAGCTATTGTTAGCTTTTGCTAACAGTCAAAAGCGAAATTGATCTCACGTATCCCTTTTTTCTTATTGTTGTAGAATACAACCATATGGCGCGTTTTTCATTCAATTCATGCCTTTCCTTGCTTGTCTCTGCGCTTTACGCTATCCGCCTAAATTGTATAAACAACTGGTCTTTATTAGCCTTCTCGTCGGGACTCACCACACAGCATATCGTCTTTCTTCCTTTCGTCAACTCCAACCGTCACCACTTTTTGGAGAATGTACGCCTGGAAGTGATACACAGCGGGCGTTTCATTGTTGTGATATCAACCTCGAAGTGTCATGGGCCTGTCATATTGCGGAAAAGCTAACAAAAAGAAAATTTAGCTATCCATTCCAACAGAATCATGCCAAGTTTGCACTTACTAAGCTCAATTCTCCTTTTGATATCTTCCCGAAAATTTGAGATTGCAAGCTGCATAAGATTATGAGAGACTATGTTTGGAGTAAAAACATAAAGTCTCCTTACGTAAATCACCTTGAGAAACATCAATTTGAGCCCGGTCTTCATGAGGAATCAACACAATGGAATTAAACTGCGCGCCTGTAGAATTTTGAAAAAGAATCATCTGCCTGTGATGGAACGTGGTTGTCCCTGGGTTTCTTCATTTTCAACACAGATGAAGTTGACAACAAGTACCTTCACAAACGGAGCTGTGCAAAGCACGAACTCACTATAAAGTGAGCAACCAATAGGCCTAAAAAAGAGGTGGGAGCAATATCAGGCCTTCTTGATATAGTGGTCCAAGTAGTTGCACCAGGACCGCGTATAACTTGGGAATATGAGATTTGACAAACTGACATATTGGGCAAAGTCAATTGTGGTTAGGGAATAGGTTGAATGGTTGGGTGAATTGTCCTGGTTGAAGACAGTTGGCTCAAGAGACGGTGGCCCTACTTAAAGAAAAAATGCATAAGATTTATAATCCCTTGTTAAATTGGGCTTTTACTTCTAATTCGCAGCTCACTGGGGATCCAATGGCTTCAAAAGCTGATAAAAAAACTCTATCATCACTGTAATTGGATTTCATTGATTGTTTGGAGTAAAGATATTTCTCATCTCCCATATTTGAGGGCTTTGAGAGTTCTATTATCATCTCTAGTGGTTTCGTATTCTGATGACTCCATTTTGAAAAACAGATACAAAATAAATTGATGTGTTTTTGGTTTAACTTTTGTAATACAAGATAGCAAGGTAGACAGATACAATAAAACATCAAAACACTCAATCGAGATGGCAAACCTTTCATTACCACCTGAAACTACGATAAAAAATCATACTCAAGTTGCAGTGCACAAGGTCTTTGATAAATTTACAATCAGCAATGTAGGCTCTTTGATTCCAAAGCAGCCTTCCGGATTTTCCCAAGAAGCACCATGACTAACAATCTCGTCCAATCGTATCACATCTTTCTTTTTCTCCCTATCGTACACCACACTGAATCCAGAGTGAGGCCAGTCAGTGAACCCATGCCTTTTCTGGTGAGCTGCTGATAAAGTAGCATATCGAGAGATGTCAATCCAAATATCCTGGTCTATATTTCCATCCCGGCGCACCATTGTCATGAATATCTCATTGATTTTCCCCCACGCAAAACCTTTTTTGTGTTTGGAAAGATGTATGGAATAGAGAACTATGCTGTTTCCTGGATTTCTTTTTCTAGTTGAATACACTACATTGTGACATTTTACTGATGCCATTTGATTTACAAATCTAGATATAGGAATACTATCTTCATCGTACCGCGATTTCTTGTAGATGTCAGTGGAAAGCACACACTTGTTACCATATATTTCTTTCATTCGACCAAGAAGAAGGAGATGGGAATCATAATCTAGAGTTTCATTCTTTTTCGGATTATATTTGAGGCTTGGTGGGCCACCGCTTCCTTCTCGAAGGTAGGCCGAAGCACTTCCATCAGTACACTTTGGTGACACAAACTTTGAGAGACTTGCTGCGGTTTTTTTTGGTAGCTGTTTGCATAAGTCCGGAAGCACACAGCGCATATTCTGACCAGTTGTCCACTTATTTAGAATTGTAAACTCCCTAGAGCCTGCCGGAAAATTGATCAGTCAGTTTATTGTACCATTTTCACATGAATAAGGCATCAAAACTCTGAACGTACTGTCATGATTGTTAGTTGGAATTCTGGCCAAAGATCCATTTGTTGCTTCAAACGACCATGCAGTCCAGTAAGGAGCAGGGCCAAAAATCTTGACCACCTGAGGAATGTGAAGTAACATGTGCAAATTTGGAGTAACTGAGAGTGAAGTGAACAGTCCAGCGAGTCCGTGTCGATAGCTTTTTACATGGTATTTCAAAGCCTCCAAATCCCTATCTTCCAGTTCAAATCTTCGCACGAGTTTGAGAATACTGATCAGATGAAGGGCGTTTCGAACTATATCATGGTCTGTGATCCGTGAAAGATGACCTTGTCTATGGAAGAAAAGTATGAAGGCGGGTATTATCATAACCTCATATAATATAACCCATTCATCTGCTTTCAATTTACCACCTTTGCTTGATCCTACCGTCTTTGGTACTCTACCAATCCAAGATGGGAGATGGACCTGTCCTATAACTTCCCTTAGTATATTGAGGTGTTTCTTTTCATTAAAAATATGATTGTATTTTTCATCGACCTCTTCATAGTCAGATAGTTCCTCTTCTTCCTCTTCGCATCCTGTCACTTCGTCTGAAAATCCCATGAAAGCATCTGGTTCGGATTGATTGTCGCGATCTTCTTGCTCAGCATCAAGTCCGTTGTCATAATCCAGTGCCATGCTTCCAAATGCAAGCGATAGATCATCTTCTGGGGGAGATGTGGCATCGCCACATGCAGAGGGTGATTGATTCACAACCTGATCACCAACGTATTCTGATCCTTGAAGCTCAGGATCTTCAGGGTCAGAATCTCCATCATCGGAATCGAAATCTTCAAGTCCCTCCTCCATTGGATCAGAATCGTCCTCTTGTGCTTTGCCGGCTGTCTGTGGTGAAGATTTCAATTTCTTCTTTGACATCAATCCCAAGGCACTGAGTCCGTGATGGCGAAGTAAACCAAGGAATATATTATGCATGGGCTCTACTACGGTATGTATGGTTGGGTCGAAGTAAGGCAGCTCCCATAAAATGGTGTAACGGACTCCATTTTCCTTGAAAAGACGTTGCCGTTCCTTGACGGTCTTCGCATTTTTCCACGCCAATGCCTGCGATTTTAGTTCGTGTTTACATCGACAAAGGGCGTGAGGAATTTCAAGTAAATGTATGTTATGTTCTCCAATTCGACATAATGAGCAGAGGTTCTTTTTGGAGCTGTGTCCTGCCATTCCTAAAACCTTTCGCATCGCCGGAAGATCACAAATAATCGGCCCCAACATGACTCGAATGATGCGACCTTGTGTTGGGTACTTTGCGGTGGAAGAAAACTTGACCCCTTTCCATAAATCATTCAGTTCATCAACAAGAGGCTTGAGTACATTGTTGATTTGAGTCATCTTGGGTTCGGAAGGTCCGGGAATCAATCCAGAAAGAAAGATGTTTTCAGGAGAGGTACGTATATGTGGCGGAAGATTGAGACATACTAAAGCAACAGTGCCGACAGAGTCTTGCTTGCCTGCTGCTTTGTTGCCCAGTGGATTGAACCAGTCGACATTCAGCGAGAATACGAGATTTCCAGGCGAATTCGTAAATTGATCACCATCGATCCCTCGAGCCGAGCGCCACATATATCCATGCCAAACATCATACATCGCCGAGCCATCTCCCAGTGCTTGTTTACTAGATTCGAGGTGCTCTTCAATTTCAGGGCGGTTCAAGAAACGAGCTAGCCATTCTGTGAAAGCAACGGTTGAGAAGTATCTATTTGCTCTCCGGTTTTCTTCATCTTCACCCGTCTTTGTTTGTTTAAAAAGACGTTCATTGCACTTGTGACTCGAGCGAGTTTCGCGCCAATCGCATATATCGGGTGTATCACCTTCGTAGTAAAGTCGAAAGCACTTTGGACAGCACAGAGTTCGCTGGATCTTTGGTTGAATTCTTAGATCTGTGAGAACAGTCCGAATATCCATTGGTGACCAACCCTTTTGGGAACTACCAGTGGTACGATCGCCAGTACCCCGTACCGAATTGTTGACGTGAAGACAAAGTGTAGCGACCGCCATCCCAATGTGTTCAAACAGGTACAGACATACCATGACAAGGTTCATTGCCGAGGTCTTTGAGTCGAATTTCTTAAACTGATCATAGTAATGCCTACCGTATTGACCTGCATCCCCCGCAAGAAAACTCGAATCAAAAAGCAGATCATAAAGCAGATGAATTTGGTATAGCACTTACCTGACTCTACAGTCATTCCATCCCATTTTTGCTGAAAATGGCTACCGGTTTCTTGTCGACGCGGTGGATTGGCCGTTTTTTTCAAGTGCGATATATCGAGATGTGACATGGTCTTTTCGACTGGTGCAAGGTGGGTCAAAGACGGCTGTAGATTCTCTACGACAATGCGATCCAGAGCACCAACGGTATGATCAGCTTGTAGAGCCATAGAAGCGCGGGCACTGCTAAATCATAATTAGGTAACCCACCTTTGTGTGTGCCGGGATCGTGATTCGAGGCTTGCTGATCAAGCGAGTTTCCGAAGATGTTTGCGCTATCAACTATTAAGCTAGTCTTTACATTCTTTGACTGATATAACGAAGGCGATGCATTGCTCTTTTTGGGACCAGTCAGAACAGAGCGGTTTGCCTTGACTAGAGCCTGATGAGCTTTGAAAGTTTGGGACTTGCGTTTCCATACGCGCCCGGGACGCTCCTGATCTGTCGTAGATTCCAGACAATCAACACAGCGACACCTGATTTCCGTTGGCGGTGTCATTTTGGGCTGAGAGAAACTGAAAGGATCAAACGAGTTGGTCAAGAGAATTTGATATTGCGCTGAGGATTGAGGATTAAGTATAGGAAAGGAAGCAGGTTGTGATGGCAGATGCTTTTGCCGCCGATGAAACTAGGTGACGGGGATGATTAGTTAAGGGTGATAGAAGAATATAACGACAAATATTTATGATAACACGATTCAATACAGCACAAAAGCAACTGGAACATACGGAGATCAGCACCTTATATACGATGATTAAAGTCTGCAGGCATAGTTTCTGGTCCAGGTATGAGCTCAGACTTCTCAGACTTATCAGAAGCGCTGGCTCATGATGTGAGCGTGGACTGAACATATCTCAGTTTCATGAGGAATCTTAAGGAGGAAAGAGCAAAGGAGTACATGAAAGGAAACGGTACTTCAAGGATGTTGAGCCCTCGATCTCAAAGGCGTTGGGTAGTGATGGACCTCAGGATTTTCAATCAATGACCGGATCAAGCGGGATCAGCAATTGATGACCTTGACTCTGAAGTGATCATACATCAATCATCTCAACCCAAGCCAACCTTGAGACTATGATCACCGTCGACTGAGTCGATCAATCAGCCCTAGAATCAAACAGATGTTCAGGTTCATATCAATTGACTCCATGCTCGCCACATATTTTTGGAAATATATATCTCCTGCATCTCCATTTTACTTTGATTTGATGATGTAAACACATTGTTGGTATATAGCTATGTATAGCTCTTCGGGACTTAATCAGAACGCCGGAACTGGATTGAACCTAGAATATACTCTGATGAATGAACCTGGTGCCCAAATTACATTGCTTGATTCCAAAGAAAAAAGAAAACGCCGTCCAGGTTTCTGATGATCGAGTAGGATTAATTGGATTATGGTGTATGAGGAACATCGAAAAAATAGGAGATATGAATTCGCTTTGGCTGATGGAAGATACATCTGATTGATTTGGACAGGCGCAGGGCCCAGAACTGTGTCCGTGGAGGACGCCCTGGACGTCGGGGGCGGTGTTGGGCCGGGGCAGCCCACACGGGCACTGTGAGACCAGCCTCGTCATGATGACCGTTTTCAATCGTCATCATATTTCTTATTGACTTTTTTCTATTCCTCCCGATACTCTCCATTCAGTATCAACAATCTTAGATATTGCTAACAAATTTTGAAGCGCTCCCTCTCCCCCCTAGTATATATGTAGTACTTATTTCATTGGGTATGAAATAAGCAATAGGTATAATAAAAATAAGGAAATGTTAAGAAATCAACTGTTCAACAAAAGATGTAACATAATTATCAAGAAATTTATTTGTGCACCTTTAGTGTCAAGGTATTGTTTCCTTTCTACATTACATCATTAGTGATAAGATATTGTTGTTATTTTCCATTTTTTACATTTGTATTGTACCGCTTGCCACCCCGTATTGTTGATCAAGGCCGTGTTAATTTTAAACAAGTTTCAGCCCAGTCACCTATCTGATTTTTACTCGTAATTCCGTAAGTACCAAGAGGATATTTCCTCCTCTATATACTATATATAGTATACTCGCCTTTTTCTTAACCAGAGCTCGAAATTTGGGCAAAGTCAAAAATCTCGAATCTCAAATCTGGATGCTGGCAAAAGAAAGCACAAATTGCTTTGGAATTCCTTGGTCAATCTTGATTGTTTAAAAGCTTGTTCAAACCAAGCATAAATAAATAAAAGTTCATCATACTAGAACAACAAAGATCTATGTAATTGATTTGAAATTGTAAAGGCAAGATTATCCAGAAAGTTTCGGGGGCAGAGAATTAGATCTACGAGCGCTCTCTCCAGGAACATCCGACCCCACAAGAAAAGATCAACCAAAAGGACGCACCATAGCTGAGAATGAGAATGGAACGTTGAGTGATGATACGAATAATGCGAGTGGTATCACCACCCGCTGTAGGTTAGTGATGAGAACATTTTTCTTCTCGTTATTTCAGTTTATTTCATCCCCCCGCATAAATAGTGTTCATTGCTGAGAACAAAGAAGATCCAACGTTACCCCTGTAACCCTTTTTGTTTTCTCTCTATAGACTAGACTTCTACCTAAAATTACAGTGTGGCCTCGAGAGAACATCCTGCCGATAAACCCAGTATTACCTTTTCACAAATTGAAACCCAGTGCGCCCTTTATGAAACCTTTTTGTAGAAACAGTGTGGCCCTTAAGTCTTGCTTAAAAGAAGAGTTGATATTTGTCCATGATAACCTTGAAAGCGTCCTGAAGATGTAATTCAAAAAAGTGGCAATTACCTTTTGGGTTTCTGTGGTTAAAAAACAGGAAGGGTCAAAGACGTTACAGGTCATTGTACATCGACTTGAATCATAAAAAAAGGCCTTCTCACACAGTAACGCAACGCGATATAACTATTTATGCCAAGGATATAAAGTTTGGTGCAAAGATGAAAATACTGTGATGAGACACATTAATCTATGAGACCCCGGTTTTGACGGGACTTTACAAGATATGCCGACCATATCGGATAATGTTTGACCGATAGTTAGAAACTGGAATAAATAATACAGAAATGATGACAGGTGATGAGTCAGGACATGATATGACGAGCTTATTGAAGTACTTTGATGATATCATGAAGAATAAAAACATACACATGCCATTATCTATCTCCTGCCCTGATGGTTACTACAAGATTCAAATCATATGCGATCAAGAGCTGTGAAAGCGACAAGTTGCACCTACAACATTATTATATTGGCTTGCAAGTCTTGAGTGAATGGCGCTTGAGCTGTGCAAAATGGCAATTAGATTTCACCTGATTATCAAATTCACTAAGGCAATGTCTTACAGATTCAGATTGATGCTTGCGGAAAAGAAGCCCCGGCGAGGAATATTTCAAAGAATCGGGGACCAGGTGGTGCTATCACTGTAAACATCATTCAACTTCCCCAATTTGGCAGAGGAAAATGATTAATAGTACAGTTTTTCATAAAAGAATCTAATACTGCACACCTGGGCCATTTCACCCACACTACATATGTGCAGCAAGCTAAGTCAATAGTTGTCTATCATGTACATACAGGTCTGCTCAGTTTTTTGCCCATCAGAATAAATAAATCACATGTTATACCACATGTAACTTTTTCGACTTTGAAATTCTTTTCCCAAAAATTCACTACATATAATTCTGTAGCTGCTCAGGCAATATTGTTGAAGCTATGTCTTAGTAACAGAAAGTGTGTTACATGCAGTTGAGTTGATGAGATCACACCAAAACATTGAGTCAGTGTATGTAGTCAATCTTTTGGAAGCTTTTTTCAATCTGAAAGAAGTTACAGCATGTATTACATATGAATAACTTGTCCTGATGAGCAGATAACTGAGCAGAACTGTATGTACATGATAACCACATATTCACTGAGCCTGCTACACATATGTAGTGTGGGTGTTATGGCTCAGGTGTGGAGTGATAGACCATTTTATGACAAATCATACTCCCAATCATTTTTCCCTGCCCACTTGGGGAACCCGAATAATGTCTGCAGTGTATGACTGATGTAGGGACATGGAGTAGCAGCTTAGCAGATCAAGCAGAGAGAGATGCGAATCATTACGGTGATCATATTTCAAATTATACGGATGATTCTTACCAGTTCGGAGGACCCATGCAAAACAACAGGCCCATCGATTGAGCGACTTACTATCGAAATTTGAGTCGAATTCCTTCCCATGAAGATCATGTTAGACAACATCACATTCCACAGCAACATGTCAACAATATCCAACCGTATCACAACAACACGAGTTGTAGAAGTCATTCAGGAAGTTCTATCAGAGGTAGGTGAAATGGTAGGAGTATTGGATATGGTCATCGTCAGGTAATTGGTCCTGAGAGTATCAGTAGATTGTACATAGAGGGTGCGGCTGATGGTCAGACCAAGATGAATGATACTAAGCCCACCGCATCAAGTAAGTGAAAATGGACCCATAGTTCTTGATGTTGTGAGATATATCAAATGTTGATGGGTATAAGAAAGAACATCGGGATTATGCTGTAAGATCTGTTGATGAGGTTAGAACTCTTAAATCTGACATTTCGGTTGCCTTGTTGTTCGTTTCCCCTCGTTTTGGATCTGATTGGAAGACAAACCCTTTGAGATCGGTTTGTTTTCAGGTGCTTGGTCTAAGGCTACGTTGGAAAATGATGACCAAGCACCTGAGCAACTTGGGGAATTCGGGGAAGCTATAGGACTGAAAAGGAGTCGACTGTTACCGCTAGATCAGGAAGTTCGTGGGATTTTGTTGTATGAGCTGGTAGACAGTGTGATTCAGATTTAGAAAATGAATTAGAACTGAAAACCTTACATGAAAATCACAAAGTGACTACGAATACACTCACCAAACATATTGCCGGAATCCGCTGCTGGCACGTCTTTCATAAGCTCCCCTTCCCTGCCAAGAACGATAAAGTGAATAAACTGATATTGAAAGCATCAAGTGTTGCCGACGCACCACCACTGAAGTTGCGACACCCTGCTGAGTTAGCAAAAGAGTTGTCGAACAGAGATAGCATGGAAAGGGTGGCCGTAACTATCGCTTCGGTGGTAAGACTAGTAGAACTAGCGTCGAATGATTAGAAGAAACGATCAGTGACTTTTACAAAATTATTACTTAGTGATGATTGGTCTACCTAAAAATAGCCCATTACGCGAAGCCAGGGGAAGTGCAATGGCTTCGATTTGATATTTACCTTCCTTATTTAGTAAACGGTTGCCTCTATCGAAATCAGCAGCGATTGGGGGATCTGTAAGCGAATTTGGAGCCAAGATGAAAAGTAATCAGCTGTCTGAACTTTCTTTACGGATTTGGAGTCACTTTTATATGGAATGACAAACAACTACTGGAAGGCATCATTAAACTATGAAGATGGGAATCGAGAGCTTGTGCTAGAGAAAATATTTTGAAGGCGTCGTGGTTGGCGATGAGTATGTTTGCAAGTTGATAGAAAAGGAGACTGAAATCGGACCTAGATATAAACAGTTCAAAAAAAGTTTCGATTGTTGCTGTCGTAATCCTTTCTTTTTCTGTCGTCCTGTTGAGTGAAGTATTCCAAGTGTTGTTCCTCGTGAGGTAGCAGATGTTATGATTTCGTAATTCCAATCTAGAGTGTACATATGTACATACATGTTCGAGAGGATATTAGGATGACTTAGTTAAGTTTGTATGTTCGATAGCCTAATATCAACTCTAGGTAGCCCCGGCTATTACGCCCCAGGCCCAGTGCTGGAGTTTTGCTTAAGACCTTCCGAATTTCTCAATCTTTTTAAATTAAAGAACTTGAAATATATTGGACGGACCAATTCCACCACAAGTTTAATTACCAAGTTATCGAAGCTATTCCGATGACTCAAAGTCTATTGTAAATTTTTGTACCAGCGGTAAACGGCTGATGATCAAATACCACCTAAGGTTTCCAGTACTCTCAAGTACATGAAGATAATCCTTATGTAACTCGTAGAAAATTGGCTCATGGGTTTAAGAACATGCTAGAGGGATGACCAAAAATAGATGATTCGTGTAATGAATCAAGAATTATGGTTGAGATTTATTATACCATACTGGTCTCAAATAGTAATCCTTCGATATTTTATTTTTGGAATCACGATTTTACTATTTCACGGGTGGGAGGGATGGTTTTCAAAAAGATAATTGGAATCAAAAGAAAGATCTAGCAATTGTTATGAGGTCAATAGAGGTCAATAGGTTATTGTTAATGACCTTGTTAGATATTCTTGAGATCAAAATCCTTGGGACGACAAATGTAAAATGATGTGCGGGTGAGGGAAAGAAGACTCTTAACCCTCAACCGCTCCTTGTTATATAATCCATCTGGTTTGCGTCAGGGCTAGAAGTTGCTACTGGTTGCAGTGTTGACGGAATACGATTCATCTAGTTCAGAACCTTATCTCTATAGGTCTGGTCATGAATTCGTCTTTAAGTTCATTCAAGAGTCGTTGAAGAATCATCTAATCAACGTATTTCCAAGTTGCCGATTAGAAAGAACAGATGAAGATGAATGAGAATAACAAATTATTGGCGCAAATTGTAATCAAATCATGAACGCGCAAAGTTTGTAATTGAAGGCTACTTGTTAACCTGGGGCTAACGAGTTATCTTAGCGTCTGAAATCGTCAATCAAGTATCAGCAATGAACGAGTGTACCTGACCCCAGTCTTGTGACCTTTTAGATCGCTCATTTGATACGATATCGAACCGAGATCTCTCCGGGTTTTGGATCATGTTGGATGGACTTTGTCCACGAGGTTTGAAAATCAAATCAAATCCGCTACGATACATAAATCAAATTGACGAGCAAAAGAAAATCGTACTACTAGTACTACCATCAAGACCTGGAAAAAAGGATCTACAACTACTACTAACAAATAGTTCAAATTCAATAATATGTCGGTTCGAAAGAAGAATACCTTAGATGTCACGACGTTGATGAATCGAGATTCGAATGGATGGATTTTAAACATATTCAAATTCCTGATCAACCTACTCATGTTAGATTGTGATTTCACGGGTGACGCGTGGAAACCGCATGTCCAAGACTATTTAGGTCATTCATTTTCTGGTACGTGGTTGGTATTTACGTCAGAGCGGACTGACCCACACAGACCCATATACTCACGGTTGATGAGACGTTTGTCCCGAATTCCCAGTGTCCCAGAAGTTTCTCAGGCTACCCCCGGATCCTCTGGTTTACTTACCCTCGGGCTCTACCGAGGTGACTCTCCACATCCCGAGAGATGATGGACACACACAATGCTACGTACCTGCATTGACACGGGGTTTCATGAGGTTTCATGACCTTAAGTATGTCTTTTTGTGTGTAGTTTTTGAAATTTCACCTATGCACACCTAGGCTTATGATCGTGGTCAGGCTTCCAAGGCCTGGTTCAGCATACACCACCAGGAGTTCAAATTTTGTTATCATGACATGCAATCTGGCATGAAACCTCAAAGTCGTAAATTGCTCAGCGAGGGTCATGGTTACGCAATGGCCTGATCACACTGCCAGCATTAAATAGGTTCCCTGGTCGGAACGTGACCTAGGCTGGGAATATCATTGAGAGAAGAATGGAGAACGAATCTCAATTCTTCTTAGATTTAAACAAAATCCTGTGATCTGATTGATACAATATATTGATATGATCTTAGCTATCAGCTACATACAGGTCGGCTCAGTTATCTGCTCATCTAGATAAGAAAATCATGTGTAATACATGCTGTAACTTTGTTCAGATTGAGACACACATTTCAAAATATTGACTACATATATCACAACGGCTACTCAGGAAATATTCATGGAACTGTGTAACAGTAGCAGAATGGGAATCTGATCACTAGGACCCGTATTCCCATCTGGGAACCTCTTTAATGCTGGCAGTGTCAACTCGGTCAGATGATGAGACCACTTATCTTACTTCCTAAACTCAAAATCTCCTCCCTAATCTGATTTTTTTGAATGTATCCCATCCGAATCTCAATTCTTCTTAGATTTAAACAAAATCCTGTGATCTGATTGATACAATATATTGATATGATCTTATTTGCATATAGGAACACAACGCTTTGAGATGACAAAAGACTGATCAATGATTCCAATTGATCAAGTGGCCTCAATTTGTACGTCAATATGGGTGATGGATATGAGAGCAGGAGAACGTAGGTAAAGATGATGATACCTACATTTGGGATCTAAGTCCCACCTTGCTTTGAACTACATTGTCAGATAGTATACAATCATCAGGTGTAAACAATCCATGTTATCAAGAGGAAGTAGCTTGAGGAAGTCATCAAGTCCATACATCAACAATTAAATTGTTTCCAGGAACTCCCATTGCAATAAGAATCAGTGGTGTCGACGCTTGTTAGATCCTTCCGCTTCTTTGTTTTGAATCGGTTGGCGCTTATTATATTGATTGGTTTGAGTATGATGGATTCCAGGAAATGGGAATCTAGGGTCGACTTTGGTCTCGATGAAAGGCGAGTCCGCTGCGAGAAAAGGGGGTCAGTGGAGTGCCTGGAAGACAACACTTGGATAGCATGACTAACATGCACCAGATACGCTTTCTTGCATTTGACTTCCACCTAACTGACGCCAAAACCCCTCGGAATCCAAGATTGCTTGCCCAGGATGAATTTCTTTCTTGGCGTTGTTTATTTCGTCGATCCCCCTTTCTTGGTCGGTACCGTCGTGCTCAACGACACTTTGAGCTAAATACTCTGGGATTCAGCATACGCTAGCATTATGTTACTGGAGCAAAGAGGCATCACTCACCAGCGTCATCCGTGCTTTGGGGGATGAGAGGCGACTCTCCACTTGGGGATGTGTTTGGTTGAGCAGATTGGGATTTGTGACAAGTTGCGGAAAGTGGTGCTGTGCCTTGCGAGTTAAGCTCACTGAGGTCCACCTCGAAGGTTATTTTGAGTATCATTGAGGAATAAGTTGTTAAATTAATAGGCTTGTTAGGTTGACGGATCAAAAAATATTGCACAATTGAGGTTTTCTACGTGAATCACGGGGATCAGGTCAAGACTTCTGCGACAAAAAAAAGCGGATACGACACAACCACACAGAAATTTCCGACAAACAACAAAAAAATTTCCACGGTCGTAAAAAAAGACCACTGAATTTAAATTGCGAGTGGGGATTTTCTATAAATTTATGATTATCACCACTGATTATTTTGGCTTGACACCCCTTAATAGCACCCACAGTCACAACTCAATTCGTTGTAGAAAGAGCCCACAAGTGTTGTCTCGGATAAAGGGTGAACTAGTACCAGATTTTAATGACGCGTTCGGGCCAAGTCAAGCCGAGCAAGATTACCATTATGATTCCCCCCCTCATACTTGAGATAGTCTGTCTCCGTTACCCTACACTCGAACTGTGTTTCCAAATCTTGACATCGTACCATTTAAGCCGAGTACGTTTGGTTTTCTTTCTGGTCTATCTGAGATGGAAGATGATAAGACCAAATAACCAATTTACGGTAACTATCTGCATCATCTGACTTGCTGCAAAAAATAACAAACACAAAGGAAAGATTTTGGAAAAGCACTCAGACAGTACAATTTCAGAAGAAATATGAATATGACAAGATATTATCGGAGAAAAAAGCACATACAAACATTTTCAGCATCCCAACTTGAATTTCTGTGGCTCGAATAGGGCGGAGTACATACATAGTACGAGATACGCTCGAAATGAAAACTTCCCGCGGACACCTCCCAATAGTGGCTTTACACCATGAGCGCGTCACGGTCTGTGCACCATGTGATAAAGGGTGATCTTCCGGCCTCTTATGTGCTGGCTGAGCTCGGTTCCTCATCAGGCGCATTACGGATACGTTTCTTTCCATCATGCGGGTATTGAGTTACATACCTAGATTCAATTGAACCCAAAACTTTTGTTTCGCTACAGGAATCAGTGGCTCAGGGTTAAGTAAGTTCGACAGTACTCTATTAGGCCCTGAGGCCTTGATTGCAGCCTTTTTTAACAATGAGGTCGGACCAAAGAAAGGTAAGCTGCGATGAGATAAAACAGAAAAACAAGAATTTTAAAAGAGAGCGCTCATCGTCCGCAGGGATCTATAGTCAGGTGTATAGTAACACTAGAGTATGTATGAGTCACGTTACACGACTCAACTGAGTCAGCTCAGCGCCTCGTGGCTTTGACAATCTAGAGAAAATATCCGTGGACCGTGTGACAAGCTTGGGTTGAGCATCGGGCTCATTGAGCATGTTGGTCCCGTTGTACTCAAATTTACGAAAAATAACTAAAATATGATATTTTAGTACCATAAAAAACCATAAAACTATTGGGAGCTTGACAAGTTGCAGCCCCTAGGAGAGCGTAGATTATTGTGTGTCAAATTCAGTGCCAATAGCCATAGGCAATTTTTACGACTCTATTGCTGACGCTCGATATGAGAGCTAGATAAGACGGTGGTGTCAAACTGTGCCGAATATTTTACATGACAGCGGAAGTGTTTTTACATATTCGTCGTAAAATAATGTAAGTACCAGGGGGTTTCAAGCTCTTTCAAGTTTGATCAACTTTTACGTAATTTTTAAAAAATCCGGGCATGGTTTTCGTTGAAAAGATGTAAAAACCATGTTTACGTAGGTTTACGCTAAAGCGAGAATCTGTTGTGTGGTTTTGACCGTAAAAGATGAATTAAATTTGCCAGAAAGTGTAAGCGATGTTTGAGTAGTAAATTTATGTTTTACGAAAAAGGGACACCTTTATGTTCATCCCGTTATTCGTAAAATTTACTTAAATTCACGCTATAGCGGGCGTCATTTTTACGGTGTTTTGTCATAAATATTTTGACTTGACAACCCCTAATCAATTTTTCACAGTGGAAATCCCTTTTTAATATGCGAACACATAAAAAGATTTTCGCCATCGAGGATTTTTGTTTACATAATTTTGACACCCCCTGATTCTGAACTTGTATTTTACGCTTCAAAACACTCCTGATTTTGTGGGATTACAAAAGTTGCTTTTAAGAGTTTAAGACCTCTCAAATATGTCGAATGGCGGACGTTCTTCCTTTCATTTTTTTATCCCCGGGGAACGAAACTGATCAAACTATGATCATATTCTTCAGGTCTTGCATCTTCAGCTTGGATTTTATTCTGCTGAGGTACATTCATTTTCCTACACCTATTTTTGGAATCAATCAATGTGGTCTTTCTCTTTACTCACTTGATCTTGTATGTATGTATCCTCATTTTGGGAATCTCTCAGACTGCAATCCTGTGAAAGAACAAAGACATGTAAAGTGAACAATTTGTAGCGTAAAAGGACAAGCGTGACATCGAGTTCAGAGGGGTTTGAATCATTCATTTTACAGCCTTTGTGGTATGTAAAGATCCGCTCTGAGTGGTATAGAAGAACAAGAGCTTGTTTGCTCTTTGTATCGGTCAACCTCCGATAAACTTTGAGACACGCTTGACTTTTTTATCTCATCCGATCATCGATCCAAAGGGATGGGTTCGATCTTGCCGTGTATCTCAAAGTGAATATACTTTTCTTTTGACCCGTGCATTACGCCTACATATCCCAGCTCACTGAGTCTGAAGCGATTCCCCATTGTAAGATGTCATAATCTGTTTTGATGACCCACTACAATCTGTGTTTGGAGCGGAAAGAGGATTTTTGCCTGAGTCGGCTCTTGTCCCGCGGCAAGTGAAACACCACCAAAGCTATCGACAAAAGCATATCTCAGGAGCGATCCCTTTTGTTGCTACATATGCTTGAGGTTCAGGATGTTTTAATCACATTCATGCGAATTAGAAAGGCGCTCATATTACACAATTCTCCGCTGCCTAACTCACTCTATGACGCTAGACGCGTGTCATCCGTTCGTCTTCTTCAAAAACCTCATATATATGTACATGGCTCTTCTGTGTGAGATACCATCCATCCATCCATTTACCTTCAATCTTTGCTTCCTCTCGACCTTTGCGGACCACTGGCTGGCCGCATTATATCTCTTTTTTATCTTGTTTGTTGTAGATTGTTCATATACTTACATCCGTAGGTAGCTACTTCAGTGTAGCTTCAATTTTTGCTTCCTCTCGACCTTTACGGACCACTGGCTCACCACATATTCTCTTTTTTATCTTGTTTGTTGTAGATTTTTCGCCGGTAACTGTTGATCCAAGCCCGGTTTCTTCTTGTTCATATACTTACATCCGTAGGTAGCTACTTCAGCTTAGCTTCAATATTTGCTTCCTCTCGACCTTTACTGACCCCTGGCTGACCGCATCATACGTCTTTTTTTGTCTTGTTCGTTGTAGATTTTTCACCGTTACCTGTTGATCCAGACCCGGTTTCTTCTTGTTCATATACTTACACCCGTAGGTAGTTACTTCAGTTTAGCTATATATCTAACCACCCCTCAATTTGTGTTTCCCTTCACTGAGGTACACTAGCTGACTGCAATCTACATCTTTGTCATGTTATTTGCTATAGATTTTTGACTATTACCTGTTGATCCAGGTCCAATCTCTTCTTGTTCATATCTTGACATATCTAGCTAGCTGCTTCGGTGTAAGATTACATCCAATTAACCTTCAATATTTCTTTCTGATCCGCTCTAAGTTACCCTGGCTGACCACAATCTATCCCTTTTTTGTCTTATTTATCATCGATCTTTCACAGTTAACTTTTGGTCCAGCCCTGACCTTTATATCATTGCCATTATGCGCCTGACTATCAATGGAGATGTCCTTGGAGACCTTGTACTCTCTGGAATCAGCCACCAAATAGCCGGAAACCAGCCGGCTCAGATCCTTCGAAGACACCAAATGCTCCAGCCGGCCCGAGTACGCCGAAGACCCCAAGTCCCCCGGCTGGCTGTCCCTGACCCTGTTCGAGTACTTCGAAGGCGTCAACTCCCTCAACCAGCTCGCCCTCAGCCCGCTCGAGAACTTCGCAGACGCCCAGCCCCTCAGCCCGTTCGGGTACTTCGCAGACACCCAGCCCCTCAGCCCGCTCGGGTACTTCGCAGACGCCCAGCCCCTCAGCCTGTCCGAGCACCACGAAGACACCGAGCTGGCGACGTCGTCCCACCTGAAGTACAAAATCACAGAGTCCTTAGAGCTCGAAGATCAAAGTGTTACAGCTGCTTCGCAATTCCGTCCCATGAGGACGATCCGATCTTTTGGGACAAAGTCTTCAAGCTGCCACCTGACTTTCTCCAATATATTTCACCGACTTGTAACCTCCGTGCTCGATCAACCACATGCCGAGTGCTTCGAGATATTATCCTATATTTCAATCCAGGCTATGAGCTGCCTCTTGATGCGCGGAAGTCCAAACTCATCCAGACCTTCAAAGATCTTGTGATATGTCAGTATGGAAAGGTGTATGGGTTTTAATATCGTGAGTCATTTTACCTACTGAATACAATATCCTGCTTCCACCCTTCAGCACCTATGGTAACAATTTGGCCTTTTGTTTTTAATTTTTTGAACCAAGTAGCATAGAATTGCACTTGACTGGAATTTCTTGGAAAATTGTGTAATGTCTACTATGGTATGGGTAAGATCTATTTGCTACTCTCTACATCATGTAGAAATGCAATCACCAGCCTTTTACATCTTGTTCATCTATTATATTTGGTGCATTATGTTTATTCCCTCATTTCTATTAACTATTGATATGTCTTGATGATTATTAATTATGTTCATGTCTGTGTCTATGGTCTCATGTCTTTTACCTTCCAAGTCACTTTTTGACACGCCATTTCTTCCAAAATCTGTACATCCTATGCACAACGCGCACCCCATCTAAGTTCATTTGTCAATCACTCTCGATTGTGTTAAAGATTTAAGCGCAGTTTTATAATGAGAAAATATAGGACATTTGCAATGCGGACAACGAATGTATATAGCATGCTTACAGTATGAATTATTCCCCTCCATATTTCGGAGGTTCTTCTTAGCTATCTCAAATATGGGGTTCAAATCTTCATCAGAATAGATATAACTGCAGACCATAATTGTTGCAATAGACCAATAGATTGAGATCTGTTAAGATTTTTACGAACATCAATTTGCAGAAAACTCATTTTGGTGTCCGAAAACAGGGAATCCGAAGTTTATTAGAGTGGGAAGAATAAGTGATATGAACATAACTTTTCACATAACTTTTCAAGATAATATGATAAAAATGAAAAGATAAAATAAAACATCAAAACAGACGATGGACATTCAATGAACTTTCATATCTTTAATATTTAGTATGAAGTAAAGACATGAAATTTGAAAGTCGAGGTATTTTGAATGAGAGGCTTAGATCTTTCGGCTGTCAGTCTGTAGATCATGTTGTACATGCAAGAATGGGATGTCAATTCTCGCAGTCTATGAGTTAGGCTGGTCAGAAGAAGAAACAGACCTTCGTCGACCAGTGCATGCCAAAACTCTCCGCCTTCTTTTTGGATCATGGACCACAGGGGAAGTCGCCATAAATAGCGCAGTAGGAATGCTCCTAGAATTGCCCATGTCAACCAAGTCGTACCGCCGGATAGTCGTTCACAAAATCCGTGTTTTGGCTGGAAGCCAAGAGGTTGAATGATGTCTTCTTTGGCGAGAGAGCAGATCTTGGTTTGGATGTAATCCGTCGCTTGAGATAGATGATTAAACCAGAAAGAATAGACCGAAGTTTGTGCCAGGCCAACCCAGATTGTTATAGTTTGACAAAGGCGGACGGCAGGGGGATACGCTTCAAAGACTACCCAAGCAGAGTATATGGGCAGCAGATGACGTAGGAGTCCGCTACGTACTGAAAAACGAGGAGCGATCATGATATGGTCGGTAGGCTTATGTTGAACTTCGGTTTGTCAAAAAGTAAAATTAATTGATGCTGTCTGATTGTCTGATCTAGACTTTAAATACCCACCCTTTGAGCAGAAGGAACACCGGATCTGTGCTGTCGGTCCTTGTTGTCTGCTTCGGGATGAGCATGCTGAGCAGATGACCATTCATCAGCAATTCCCTTTCATTGATAGTTCTTGTAACGCAACGCTGAACTACTGGCACTGAGATATGGCTCAGTCCAAACACCGTGACTCGGAGGACAAGATGAGCGACTGAGGCCTTCATCCCAAAGTGACTTTATCCTTATCATAGACTCACTTGAGCCATTTCGAATGTTCCATTTTGTGCAGGGTTCAGCTGGGTTTTGACTTGCCCCCTGAGGAAAGCACGGCACAAGTACAAGAACTATGTACATATGAGCAACTCAGGTCAGCACGTTTGTGACGCAGATGTCTTCAGAGAAGAAAGACATCTCCAATTCCTGGTAATCGACCTACATAAAACTCCGATTAGTAAGAAGGACTCCAGTGTTCATCGCCATTACTTCCAATCAAACAAAATCCAGATATTAGAATCATCTTCTCCCTTCAAAACATTGTTCGAGAGCCAGTGAAAATCTTCTCAATCGTAATTGCCAACATGCAGATTCCACTCAAACTGTCAGAAGTACTACATGACGGGATCCAACAAGTCCAAATCAACCTTGAGAATCACATATCACGTATGTATTCTTCACTCTAGTCTCCGCCAAACATGAGATTTACGTCGCCTCTCACACCATATGTCCTACCCCAGATCAAACACGCTCAAAAACGAAACGAACCCTCAGTTCTGGGGGTATTGCCGGGGGGGAGCTTCATTTGATGTCACATACTCTACAGCAATTTCAAAGACGTCTCGCGGCCCTGTCTCTTTTGAGTGAAAGACTATTCCATTCAGAAACTCTCCGACCTGGGGATATCCACTCGATAGTTTCCAGGTTCTCTTGCATCCGATCCCAGTCAGGTCAAGATGACACAGGGGCCAAAATGGAGTCCGACTTATCAGTATGGAGAAGAACAGCATTGGAATCTGGATCTAGTGCAAAGGAAATCAGTTCGTATTCGAAGGAATCGAAGCCCGAGAAGAAGGTATCTCATGTCTAAATCTCTTTAGAAGTTTTCAGCGTAAAAATACCCTTAAACGCAATTGATCTGACGCGTATTCTATTTGTACTTCAAAGGTGGAGGACCGAGACAAATTTATCAAACTATTGACAGTGTTCATGGAAGACTACGAACACTTCAAGGGTTGCGTTGAGGTTGCATTGAGCTCCGCCAACAACGTACCTTCCGAAGCGCAGGGTATGCAAGCATCAGCATCCTCTCATGCGGTTCAAGATAGCAAAAAGGACAGTTCGCAAGAGAAAAATTATCCAGTCAATAAATCAGATATGGTCCCTTTCACCAATGCAATGGCTTTACACAAAGAACCAGATGTGGACAAGGCTTTGTCCAAAGTATCGGATTGGAGTAGGTTTGCCAAGAAAGATGAAGATGTCACAGGGTGGTCTAGTGACTCATCGGAAAGTGATACCGACGAGCTGATTTGCAAGATGCTGGTTCCTAATTTGAAATAAAAAAATAGCCTGCCCGGGTTATTGAAGTCACAAAGTTCTTCTAACACTAGTAACCACCTGACCTGTCCGCATTGACCCATTCTTCGATTTATTTCTTTAGCGCCATACTCACATTGGCGTGATTCGCTTCAGAACATTTCCGCATTCTTAACCTTATTACGGGTATACCAGGGAGCCATGTGTATTTGGAGACTGATGAGTACTCAACAAGAAATACTAGTCTTAGTATTTCTTGTTGAGAGTGAAAATTGAAAATATGAAAAGGAGGGACCTCAAGATGACCCATTACCTCCACTTATCGCAAATCCTCCAGCGGATAAAACAACTCAAGGATTAAATAACTTGAAACTTGACTGAGAGAACTATGTAACCGGTGGTTCACAATGGTATATATATATATGTATGGTTATAAATAAAAAGTTGAAGTGTGCGACCGTGTTTAGATATATATACACTTCCAACAAAATTGTATATTTGAGTTTATAAGCTATAAAAAAGGAAACTTGTATGACCCCAGTGAGAGATATGATGTAGTATTTGCTTTAAAGTAAAGCAGCATGTAAGGTTGGACTATACTCTAAACCTCAGTACTTAAACAAATCGTTCAAAGGCCTTGGAGGCCATACATTCGAATAGAAGGGCAGGTTTTTGAGTTCGGCCTCAGAAGAGATGCGCTCGATGGGTTCATTCCTCAGCAGGAGGGAAATCACTTGCCGCATGCCTTCAGTCATGTGTGATGGGAACATAAGTCTCTGGCTCAAAATCGGGTTTCTGAAGCTCGTCGGATGTGCGTCTAAATATCCTAGAAGAGAAAATATCAGCCACATAGTGTAAGGTTCGGGAGAACCTTCACTCGATACTACGGACGGGACACTGTGCGAACACAGCGAAGGGTTTCTAGAACCCAAGAGATCTAATCTGAAATTGCAAATATCAACGGAAAGCGCTGGTTCCGAAGGATAAGGGGCAGGAGATTAGTCCCGATATCTCTAAGGCAGGCTATCTAGTAAATAAGAAAGAAAAGAGATGAAAGAAATAATGAGATCATACCTGGTTCCGAAGGATAAGGGGCAGGAGATTAGTCCCGATATCTCTAAGGAGCCAGAAGCAAGAGGAACGCGAAAACAACTTTATAGATAATGAAAACAAGGCCTAAGCTAAGTGTTAAATATTAAGTGTATTGTATTGGGTATTGTGTAATGACCGTAGGTCTTACAGTCTCCCCTCCTATAAAAAGAACAGAGCATGCCCGCACACAATCTTGGTATGAGATTTTGAGCGTGAGGTGAAAAAAAAGGAAATGAACAATTGAAAAATAGCCACATAAGAATTCCTTCTAGGAGAAAAGAAAAAAAAGAAAAGGCTTGCCCGCACGGTTGGTGTTTTGCAACTAAAGTAGCTCCAGCCTAAAAGAAAAGAAAGAAAGAAAACAGAAAGAAGAAGAAAAGAAAAGAAAAAAGGAAGTGAGAATTCAAAAGAACAAAAGAAAATTGAGAGCTTGAGTTGAAGTTGGTCTTGAGAGGATGAATATTGTTGAGTACACTCCGCCGTCGTCCAAGTGCCTCGGTGACCTAGGGAAAAAAAACGCCGAAAAGGTTGTGCTCACAGCGTGGCCGAGGTGTTGTTTTGACTAATTTTTTCGTAGTATACTACGGCGGTGTCATACAGAGGAGAGGAACTTACTTCCGGACCCCTTGAACCAACGTATTCACCCCTCCAATGTCCCTTTCGACATAAGGCTTCACTTTCGACACATGGAAGACATTATGACGCCTATCTCCTGACGGAAGTTCCAGCTCGACATTCTGCCCGTGGTTAGAAGACTTGATGACTCGGTAAGGACCTTCAAATTTCTCTTTCAGCTTATCTACTCCCCCTTGATGGCGTCCTCGCCAATCACTTGAATCCAGTAATGCCCACGAATCCGTTTCTAATGGATCGGACGGTCTGCATCGTTTGTTATGTTGGATGGCTTGCTGAACTCGGCTCGTCCATAATGCATCGCGAGCATTTGCCCAGGCATCTTCGCGCGTCTTGAACCATCGTGTTAACGCTGAGGGGTCCGCCGTCTCCGTTTCCTCCGACGAGATGGGCCTCTGCTCGCGTCCGAAGATGATCTCGAACGGTGACTTCCCAATCGCCACATTGGTCGCCCCATTGATAGCGTACTCTACCGCTGCGAGTGATTCCAACCACTTCCCCTGTCTCTTGGCCGTGAAAGACCTCAACACTTGTCCCACTGTCCGATTGGTCCTCTCACTCCTACCATCTGCTTGTGGATGAAAAGCCGTCGACATGTGGAAACTAATACCACTGCGCCGCATGAGGGCCTTCCAGAAATTCGACGTCCAGGTTTTGTCGCGATCACTGATGATCGTCGCTGGAGGTCCAAATGTGCTAGTCCAATTCGAGAAGAGGCGTGTCGCGGTTTTTTCGGCTGTGTCAGTTTGTCCACATGGAATGAGTTTCGTGAAGCCCGTCAATCTGCATGTCACGGTCAGGAGCATGTCGTAACTGTTGACTTTTGGCAATGGCCCAATAAAGTCAATCGCAAGACACTCGAGTGGTCGGCTGGGAATGTTTGGTGTCAGCATCTTCCCCAATGGCGCTTGCGTTGGGCTCTTCGTTTTCTGACAAGTATCACACGACCGCACAAACTCATTCACATCCTTTGCCATTCGTGGCCAAAAGAATTCTCGACGTAGATCTGTTATGGTTTTAAGATATCCTAGATGGCCTAGTCTCAAATGTGCTTCATCCACGAGTTCCATTCGTAAGTCACCAATACACGGAATATAAAGGCGATTTTCGATGAAAAGGAGACCTTCCTGAATCGAGCAGTCCTCACGCAAGGGTAGGGCTGAGAGGACCGCGCTGTAGAAGGAGTCGCTGTCGTACCCTTCGCAAATTCTCTTCTTCAGTTGAGGTGAGAGAGTTGGTCCGGCCTCCACCAACGCTGCAATGCATTGAACACCCTCAACGTCCACTTCTTCTTCATCACATCCCTTCCTCGATAATGCGTCTGCGACCCCATTGTCTTCACCCTTCACATACTTGAATTCTACGTCAAAATCAGCTAGTGTTTCGATCCATCTGGCTTGCCTTCGACTAAGGTTGCGTTGTTTAAGTAAGTAGGTCAAGGAGTGGTGATCACTCATGATATTGATCTTCATACCAAGCAACATCATCCGCCATTTTTGTAGCGCATGCATCACCGCCAAGAGTTCTTGTTCGTGAACCGGGTAGTTTCTCTCCGCTGGCAACATTTGTCTAGATTCGTACGCTATTGGTGATGCTAACTTCCATTCCTTGCCTTGAAATAATGCGGCTCCTAAGCCCGCTCCAGATGCGTCGGTGAAAAGCCACAGCGGGTCGTCAGAATCGAAGTCGATGTTTTTCAGGTGGGGTAAGGTTGTCATCAAGCGCTTGATGTTCTGGAAAGCCTCGTCTTCTACCGGCCCCCATGCAAATTTCGACGCATCAAGTTTGGTGCTGGTGAGTGGTGTGAGTTTGTTGACATGTTTTTCTAACCCCCAGATGAATTTTTTCATCCACTGCACGGTTCCTAAAAACTTCTTGATACCCTTAGCTGATTTTGGTGTCTTCCAGTTCATCACTTGTTCGACTTTCTCGCCATCTACTCTGATTCCTTTTGCTGATATCCAATGTCCTAAAAACTTTATTTCCTCCCTGAATAGTTTAGTTTTCTTCTTGCTACAGTATAAGTTTGCTTCTCTCAGCTTCTGAAGAACTTTGCGAGTATGTATTTCATGTTCTTCAGGTGAATTCGAAAAAACTACTATGTCATCTAAATATACCACACAAATTGAATTCAAAAGATCTCCTAACGCCTCTTCCAGCCGTCCTTGATGTGTACTTGGTGCGTTTGTAAGTCCCATCGGCATAACACACCACTTGTAGAGTCCCCACGGGGTATAGACAGCCGTTAAAGGTATGTCAGCATCTCTCATCCGAGTTTGAAAAAAGGCGTTGGTGAGGTCGATGATGGAGAAAAACTTCCCTGTAGCCACCAGCCTGACCAACCTGTCCACATTTGGCAATGGCGCGCGGTCCCTCACGGTCAGGCTATTCAAGACGCGGTAATCACATACCCATCTTGGAAGTTCGGTAGGGTCCTTCTTCGGGATAATCAAACTCGGCGATGCGTATTGACTGGTTGATCGACGTATTCTTCCAGCCGCTACATGTTGATCAATAAGTTTCTTCCAAGCATTCATATGCTTAGGCGGGTAGTTATATTGCTTCTCCTTGATGACTGCGTCTGGATCCGTCAAGATGATTTTATGTCTGATCTTCGAACTTTCATTCTGCATTTTTTCAGGAAAGGTTCCGTCAACAAACAGACCTTCATCTTCGGCTTCGTCTGAAACTGCTGGTATGTCAATGGGGAAGAGGTCTCTGAATTCTTCAAGCAACTGAGTCTCACTATCTTCATTTACGCTCATCAATGATAAATCTTCTCGCAGACTTAAGCGACGCTCCCAGGACTCGCGGCACTCTTTCAAAGGCTCGGTGATACGCGGAATTAAAAGCTTGGCGTGTTTTTCTTTTATTTCTTCCAATACGCGATAGTCATAAATTTTAAACCCAGTGCGCTCACAAGTTATAGCACGTTGATTGACAGAAACAGATAATTGAAATAGATTGAGGAAAGGGGTGCCCAATATCATATCAAATCCACCTCCAACATCTCCTAGCTTGCAATACACTCGATCGAATTTTCTTCCTGATGTTGATTCAGTCAGGTCGATGGTGGTGAAGTGTGTCAATGGCGGCGGGGATGATTCGGTGGCGACAGCTAGGCTGAGGTGTGTCGGCTTCACCAGTTTTCTACGCTTAAGGTGAAGTTGCTCTGCCGCCCGATCTGTTAGGAGATTAACCTCAGCCCCTGGATCAGCTAGTGCTCGTAACGTTCTGCCGTTACAGGTGAATTCAATTATGACACGAGGGGATTTGGGGGGGGGAACGCACCCTTCGGCTTCCGCTAGGTCGAGCTCATCGTCTAGGGCTTGGAGAGCTGCAACCGATGCTTCATCCATGTCTGGGAATTCTCCAGCAGCCGCCACTTTGGCATAAGACGGCGCTGGTCGGCCTGCTGGCGGTTGGTTGGTTCGACCGGCTTGGTTGTGAGCTCCAGGCGGTGACGATCTAGCTTTCGGTGGGATATAATTCGCTGGCTTAGGAGGAGCCACGTATCCAGGAGGAAAAACTACCTTTTCTCTGACGTAAGGGCCTTTGCAAGCGCGGTACTCGCTTCCACAGTAGCCTTTACAAAAGTGACACTTGCCGAGGACGTCCAAGTAAGAGTGGATCTTCCATGTGAACTCTTCATCGGTTAACCGGCCTGAGGTGTTGGTTGTGGCGACCCTAGAACGACTCTGAGAAGCGGTGTGGTTGTATGACGGGGTAGGAAAAGTTCTGGTTTTCTTGACGATAGCGTGAGAGGCGACTAAGGAAGCATATAGAGTTTCACATTGATTCTCGAAGGTATGATAAGCAAAATCCTTGGTGTGCTTCGTAAATCCCCATAATTTAACCGCGGTTTTCAATTCTTCTATCATTCCATACTCCACAAAGGTAGCTAGTTGATGATCGTTTATGACAATTGTATGGAAATTGATTAATACTTGAATACCACGAGCTCTAGTGCTGTATGCGATGAAGTCTTCGTACTGTGACATCTTCAAATGTTGGGCTTTCTCAAATAAACGACTGTTCCAGTCACTAGGCAGACAGGAGTCGAAGAGCTGGACCAAAAACTCCTTCCAGGTGCCTTTGATGAAACGGTCGAACCCTCCTTCGTAAAAGGCGTGGGCATTGGGTTCTTCCAAGAAGTTCCCGACTAGCGTGATTCGGTCAGTATCCAGCGTCACACCTTTAGTGCGGAAAAACGTCTTCAACGACGAGTACCATAAGAGAAAAGGTTCGGCATCGCGGTACGGTCCCTTATAGACTGGTCCGTCAGACGTTCGGAACTTTGTCAAATCTAACCCCGGCGGTGGTTTAGATTCCTCCGAGGTAGAAGCACCAGAAGTTGTTTCTTTGGATATCATAAGTTTCAACATTAAATCCTCGAACTTCTCCATTCGGCGGTTGCTGGCGACTTGTGATTCAACGATGGCCTTCATCAAGTCTGAGTCTGGCTTGGTAGTCGTTTCGTCGGTCATTTTTGGGAATGGTTTGCGGGAATCGTGGTCTGGCGTAGGAGATGGTGGTAAAGAAGAAAGTGGCGATTCGTCTGACTCTGGCAGAGGAGGTAAGGCAGGAGGTTCGGTACGAGTGCGGATCGGTGTCACCGGCGGTACTTGATCTGCTCGGTTACGAGAAGGCGTGATCGGCAGTTGTTGTTGAGAGACAACTTGTCTAGCGATGTTCGGATCTGGTCTTGATTGACGTTGTAATCGTCGATTCGCGCGAATAATCGCTTCTGGGTCTGGCAAAGGTGCTGGCGGGCCTGGCGGTTTGGTAGGATGAGGTTGTCGACGTGTCGTCATACACGACGATCAATCGTGGGGTAAGTGAATGCGAACTAAGTTTGAGTTCTCAAATGAAGTCCTCGAACTCAATCGGTTTGACGTGGCGCATTCGTTTGAGTAGTTGTATCGATTATGTTAAGTTTGAATTGAAGTTTAGGAAGAAGAAAAAAAAATCGGATTCTCTATTTTGGGTTTGAGAAAAAAAAAGTGTAAGGTTCGGGAGAACCTTCACTCAATACTACGGACGGGACACTGTGCGAACACAGCGAAGGGTTTCTAGAACCCAAGAGATCTAATCTGAAATTGCAAATATCAACGGAAAGCGCTGGTTCCGAAGGATAAGGGGCAGGAGATTAGTCCCGATATCTCTAAGGCAGGCTATCTAGTAAATAAGAAAGAAAAGAGATGAAAGAAATAATGAGATCATACCTGGTTCCGAAGGATAAGGGGCAGGAGATTAGTCCCGATATCTCTAAGGAGCCAGAAGCAAGAGGAACGCGAAAACAACTTTATAGATAATGAAAACAAGGCCTAAGCTAAGTGTTAAATATTAAGTGTATTGTATTGGGTATTGTGTAATGACCGTAGGTCTTACAGGATAATCCGTACATATCAAGTTTTATGTTGTTTAAGCACGGTCCAAATCATTCAACCTTCAGTTAGCGTTAAATTCTGGAGAGGTTCCCCCTTTTCCTGTGACGGTCCATCCATTGAATTTCTCTCGTGTTTAGACCATACCAATCGACTACATCTTCATCTATTCACAAACACCGATCCTAATGTACAACAGGCATGTCAAGACTGGATTATCTAAAGTAGCCGATTCCCAGACGGGTGAGATGAGTTTGAAAGAAAAGCCAGGCTTTGAAGAGAGCAACCCTCAACGCATCCGAATCTGTGAGTTCTTTACACTGGGCTCCGAGGAAAATAGTACAACCGTTTGCCAACACGCTTACCTTTCTGTTCCACATTTCAGCTCGCGGACTCTCATTGCAGAGATCTCAACCCACAAATGCTCAAGGTTCTTTATCCGATGGTGAGAGCATGCATGTCTCAATCCTCAAGAAGAGGTCTATGTTGACTTGGTCTTGCAGTCCCAACAGTCAATGCCTACCTGCACAGAAACTGTCACCAATGTCAAAACCGTCGGAACCACAACGGCGCATCCTCACGAGCTTGTGCATGTCACCCGAAAAGAGAAGAGTCTAGCTGTAAGTTGACGTGTCTCATGATGTTTTTATTGCAAATGTTGAATGTTCAAAATTCTTTTTGCCACATCTAGGTAATCTCAGAGTTTCTACCTTAGTCTCCGGTACTTTGGCTGTTTTTGTGGTAATGGCTCTATTGGTCATTTGGACTTGCGAAAGATTCCCCAAAACCAGAATCTCACCGATATGCGACCTTTCAAACTGGCACTCGCGCATT